>NW_028225182.1:30056844-30341193 GCF_052327205.1 Somniosus microcephalus | reverse complement strand
AGACCAAGAGTTGAGGAGTATGTGAGTCTCCCTAGGGAGTCCCCTCTGAACCTACCATTAACTATGTACAGGCCTAAGGCTCGGCAGAGTTGCACTACCTCCCTACCGCTTTTATTTATTTCACGATCAAGGTTGTTCCGATTTGCGATGGCTGGTGTGACATCTAAAGGGGTCTGGCCAAACACATGGTTGTTTCCCTGTGGGTCTATGAAGTCAGGTTCACAACCGGTCCTTGCATTTAGGTCCCCACATATTATCACCTTTCCTTGGGCCTGGAAATGGCTGATTTCCATGTGGAGAGTATCAAATAACTCCTCTTCGAAATATGGCGAATCTATTGGAGGTATGTAGATCGCACATAAGTAAACATCTTTTTTTGCTATTCCTATATTTTTATCTAGTTTTAGCCATACGTGTGATTTTCCCTGTTTTACCGGTGAGATGTGTTTGTCCAGTTCTCCCTTATACCACACCAATATTCCCCGGAGGTTCTGCCCTTGCGTGTTTTAGTGTTCTTTACTGAGGGCACAATGATTTCATGGTACATTGGAGGACAGTGGGTCGGCATGTCCTTTTGGCACCATGTTTCTGTTAACACAATTATATCAATGTCTTTTATAGCTTTTAGGAATTCAGGGGTCTGTACTCTTCATCCCAAAAGTTGAGGAGCGGAGGCCCTGGATTGAACTGTGGAGGGATGACGCATTAACGATGAGGGTGGTTTGTTAGCTGGGATGTGTGGAAACACTATTAGTTCTAGTAATGGGTCCGGGGGAGGTTGGAGGGGTATTCTAGAGTGTGGCGCAGAGCTCTCTCTCTCCCTCTCTCTCTCTCTCCTTCCCCTCTCTCTCTCTCTCCTTCCCTCGCTCTCTCTCGAGCCTCCCCCTCTCGACTCCAACAGAGAGAGAGAGAGAAGGAAAGAGAGAGAGCAGAAGGAAAAGAGAGAGAGAGAGCAGGAAAACGAGAGCGAGAGAGAGGAAGGAAAAAGAGCGAGAAGAAGAGCGCGAAGGACACGAGAGAGGCAGAGCAAAGGAAAACAGAGAGAGAGCGACGCGCCGGCCCCCTCGCAGCGCTCTCGAGCCTTCCCCCGGCATCGCGCACGCTCTCTCCTTCCCTCTCTCTCTCTCTCTCCTTCCCCCTCTCTCTCTCTCTCCTTCCCCTCTCTCTCTCTCCTTCCCCCTCTCTCTCTCTCTCCTTCCCCCTCTCTCTCTCCCTCCTTCCCCCTCTCTCTCTCTCTTCCCCCTCTCTCTCTCTCTCCTTCCCCCTCTCTCTCTCTCTCCTTCCCCCTCTCTCTCTCTCTCCTTCCCCCTCTCTCTCTCTCTCTCCTTCCCCCTCTCTCTCTCTCTCTCCTTCCCCCTCTCTCTCTCTCTCTCCTTCCCCCTCTCTCTCTCTCTCTCTCCTTCCCCCTCTCTCTCTCTCTCTCCTTCCCCCTCTCTCTCTCTCTCTCCTTCCCCTCTCTCTCTCTCTCTCCTTCCCCCTCTCTCTCTCTCTCTCCTTCCCCCTCTCTCTCTCTCTCTCCTTCCCCCCTCTCTCTCTCTCTCTCCTTCCCCCTCTCTCTCTCTCCTTCCCCCTCTCTCTCTCTCTCCTTCCCCCTCTCTCTCTCTCCTTCCCCCTCTCTCTCTCTCTCCTTCCCCCTCTCTCTCTCTCCTTCCCCCTCTCTCTCTCTCTCCTTCCCCCTCTCTCTCTCTCTCCTTCCCCCTCTCTCTCTCTCTCCTTCCCCCTCTCTCTCTCTCTCCTTCCCCCTCTCTCTCCTTCCCCCTCTCTCTCCTTCCCCCTCTCTCTCTCTCTCCTTCCCCCTCTCTCTCTCTCTCCTTCCCCCTCTCTCTCTCTCTCCTTCCCCTCTCTCTCTCTCTCCTTTCCCCTCTCTCTCTCTCTCTCTCTCTCCTTCCCCCTCTCTCTCTCTCTCTCTCCTTCCCCCTCTCTCTCTCTCTCCCCTTCCCCCTCTCTCTCTCTCTCTCCTTCCCCCTCTCTCTCTCTCTCCTTCCCCCTCTCTCTCTCTCTCCTTCCCTCTCTCTCTCTCTCTCTCCTTCCCCCTCTCTCTCTCTCTCTCCTTCCCCCTCTCTCTCTCTCCTTCCCCCCCTCTCTCTCCTTCCCCCTCTCTCTCTCTCCTTCTCCCTCTCTCTCTCTCTCCTTCCCCCTCTCTCTCTCTCCTTCCCCTCTCTCTCTCTCCTTCCCCCTCTCTCTCTCTCCTTCCCCCCCTCTCTCTCTCTTCTTCCCCCCTCTCTCTCTCTCTCTCCTTCCCCCCCTCTCGCTCTCCTTCCCCTCTCTCTCCCCTCTCTCTCTCTCTCTCTCCTTCCCCCTCTCTCTCTCTCTCCTTCCCCCTCTCTCTCTCTCCTTCCCCCTCTCTCTCTCTCCTTCCCTCTCTCTCTCCTTCCTCTCCATTAACAAAAAACGAAGTAAAGAACCACCTCCTGGGTGCTTAGGAAGAGTTCTTCAATCCCAACAGTTTCATAAACAGTTTTATAAACATGGCAGAGGTTTCTTCATTTCCCTCGGCAATGCCGGGTACTCCAGCTAGTATATATATATTTTATATATATATGGTATCTAAAATGGGTTCCTTTGAAATGGGTGTGTTCAGAATAAGGATACACTCCTTGACAAATTATATTTTCACACAGTTTTAGTGCTTCTTAGACAGGAGACTACAGTGTATGGAAAGCGTTTTCCACTGCAGTTTTTCATCATTTAATGATTAGGCGATCGCCTGCAGTGTGTCTTCTATAAATGTGAAAAAGATAACTTCTAGTTTCTACAGGTAACTACTTACTGAATTGCTTGTAGCATTGCTAGGTAGAATAGAGTTAACTAATTATATTTATGCAGTCTGGTGAAATATGAGTAGTATTGGCAACAAACTAGTTGGACTATAGGCACTTTTATGTCGTGTACAGGATGGAACCAGGGATGGGAAATTATAATTGAGTTGGGGTATTGGAACTATTTCCACAGGAGCAGAGAAGGCTAAAATAATTTTAAAAATTTCCATTAAATCTTATGAAAGGTTTTGAGGCAAATAATAGTTGAGTTACAAGGAAAACTGAAAATAAATCTAGGAGACTTGCTAAATATTTGCTTTGTATCAATCTTCACGGTAGAGTATGAGGTTGAAGTACCAAAGATATATGAGAGAGTAAAAAAATAATCAAGGGAAGGAATTTGCTAGATTTAATATAAGTAAAACAAATGGTAATGGAGAAAATACAGGAAACTTTCGATTAACCGGCCACTAAATAACCGGAACGCTCTATCCACCAGCATAATTCAGGAGTCGGTTCAGATAACTTTTTTTACTTTTAGTTAGTTTTTTTACTCATTTGTGGCTGTGCAAGCGTCTAGCTGAAGCTGTTACTAAGCTACAGAGACGCTTGCAAGCCGTGCCGATTGTTTTGAAGCTGCGAAGCAACAGGGTTTGTTGCTTTAGACGGAGCACTGAGCTCCGTATCTTTTAACTGTAGCGCTCGGTTCTCCGGCATTTTTGATGGACCGGCACTAGCTCGGTCCCGTCCGTGCCGGGTACCGGAAAGTTTCCTGTAATGAGATGAGAGAGAGACAAATCTCCAGGACCTGATGGTTTCTACCCCAGAGTATTAAATGTAGGTGTGGAAATTGTAGCTGCTGTAATCATGATCTACCACATAATAGACTGATGAACAAGGTCAGGGAATGTGGAGTCAGGGGACAAGTAGCAGAATGGATTGCTGGCTGGCTTTAAGTCAGAAAGCAGAGAGTGGGGGTAAAGGGTAACAATTCACAGTGGCAGAAGGTGGGAAGTGGCGTTCCACAAGGATCAGTGCTGGGACCACTTGTTCACAATTTACATTAACGATTTAAACCTCGGAATCAAAAACACAATTCCTAAATTTGCGGACGACACCAAATTTGGGGGGATAGCCAATACCGAGGGGGACGGCAGCAAGTTACAAGAAGACATTAATAAACTTGCAAAATGGGCATATAATTGGCAAATGAAATTCAACACCGATAAATGTGAGGTAAGAAAAATGGGGAAGTCACATATTACTTGGGAAAAAAAGAATCTAAATGGGGTAGAGGAACCAAGGGATCTAGAAGTACAAATACAAATCACATAGTATCAACACAGATTAACAAGACCACAAAAGCAAACCAGGCACTAGGGTTTATTTCTAAATTGAAAAGTAGGGACGTTATGCTAAACCTGTATCGAACCTTGGTTAGACCACACTTGGAGTACTGCGTACAGTTCTGGTCGCCATATTATAAAAAGGATATAGAGGCACTGGAGAGGGTGCAGAGAAGATTTACAAGGATGATACCAGAAATGCGAGGGTATACATATCAGGAAAGGATGAACAGGCTGGGTCTCTTTTCTCTTGAAAAGAGAAGGCTGAGGGGTGACCTAATCGAGGTCTCTAAAATTGAGAGGTTTTGATAGAGTGGTTACAGGGAGAGTGTTTCCACTTGTGGGGAAAAGCTAAACTAGAGGCCATAAATATAAGATAGTCACTAATTAATCCAGTAGGGAATTCAGAAGAAACTTCTTTACCCAGAGCGTGGTGAGAATGTGGAACTCGCTACCACAGGGAGTGGTTGAAGCGAATAGTATCGATGCATTTAAGAGGAGGCTGGACAAGCACATGAGGGAGAAGGGAATAGAGGGTTACGCTGATAGTGTTAGATGAGGAAAGACGGGAGGAGGCTCGAGTGGAGCATGAACCCCGGCATGGACTGGTTGGGCCGAAGGGCCTGTTTCTGTGCCGTATATCCTATGTAATCCTGTGTAGTAATCTACCAAAACACACACGATTGAGGAAGTGTCCCCTTAGATTGGAAAGTTGCCAATGTCATTCTATTTAAGAAGGGTAAGAGAGGTAAACTAGGAAATTATAGCCCTATTAGTCTAACGACTCTTGTGGGGAAGTCACGAGAAGCTATTATTTGGGACAGAGTGACTGAGTACTTGGACAAGCATGAACTGATCAGAGAGAGCCAGCATGGATTTGTAGAGGGTGAGTCATGTCTGATGAACCTAGTTGAATTTTTTGAGGATGTAACTAACATGGTAGATAAGGGAGTGTTTATGGATGTTATTTATAGGGACTTCCAGAAGGTATTTGATAAGGTTCCACATAAGAGACTGCTAACAAAATGTGAACACATGGAATTGGAGGCAACCTATTGACATGGGTAAGGAATTGGTTTGGAGGTAGGAGACAGAGTAGGGATAATGGGTATGAACTACAGTAAGCAGCATGACCTCAGGAATCTGTACTGGGGCCTCAGCTTTTCACTAGATTTATAATGATATATCCAAGTTTGCTGATGACACCAAGTTAAATGGCCCAGTGAGTAGTGCAGATGGGAGCAGAAAGTTGCAGAGCGACATTAATGGATAAGTGGGCAAAACTATGGCCGATGGAGTTCAATGTGGGAAAGTAGGAGGTCATCCACTATGAACCCAAGAAGGATCGAACAGTGTATTTTCTAAATGGCAAGATGCTAGGATTCTGTGGAGGATCAGAGATTTAGGTACAAAAAATAATTTAAAAGTTTAATGATATGTTGGAATACAAAGGGGTACAAGTTATGTTAGTGAAACGAAGCTTTGGTTCGCCCCCATGTTCAGTTCTGGGCCCCGCACCTCAGGAAGGATACATTGGCCTTGGAGGGGGCGCAGGGCAGATTCACCGGAATGATACCGAGGCTAAATAGGTTAAATTATGACGACGGGTTCCATAAACTGGGCTTGTATTCCTGTGAGTATAGAAGATTAAGGGGTGATCTAATTGAGGTGTTTAAGATGATTAGAAGAGTTGACAGGGTCGATAGAGAGAAACTATTTCCTCTGGTGGGGGGGGGGAGTCCAGAACAAGGGGGCCTAACCTTAAAATTGGAGCTAGGCTGTTCAGGGGTGATGTCGGGAAGCACTTCTTCACACAAAGGGTCGTGGAAATCGGGAACACTCTCTCCCCCCTCCCTCCCCCCAAAAGCTGTTGAGGCTGGGGGGGTCAATTGAAAATGTCAAAGCTGAGATTGGTAGATTTTGGTTAGGCAAGGGTATTTGGTTTACGGAACCAAGACAGGTAGATGTTTTTAAGATACGGATCAGCTGTTATCTAATTGAACGGTGGAACAGGCTCGAGGGGCTGAATGACCTCTTCCTATGTTTCTAAATTGTAAGATTCTCGAGAGTGGAGCAACAGAGAGAGATCGCAGGTGTAGCTACGTAGATCTTTTTAAAGGCGGGATTACAGTAGAATAAACCATACAAAGGCAATTTGTACAAGGGGTATCAATTATCAAAGGAAGGAAGTGATGCTTAATTTGTTGAACGCATTGGTTCGGCCATAGTTGTAGTATTGTATGCAGTTCTGATCACATTATAGGAAGAATATTAGTGGTCTGGAAAAGGCACATGAATGCTCACTGGAGTAATGCCAGGAATGCGAGGTTATGATGAAGGAAGACTTTTTCACCGGCACAGAGGTTATTGGGAATGCACCATCCTGACTTGGAAAAATAACACCGTGCCTTCATAGATGATACAAAGATAGGTGAGTTAGCAAGTTGTGAGGCGGACACAAAGAGCCTGCAAAGGGATATAGATAGGTTAAGTGAGTGGGCAAAAATTTGGCAGATGGAGTATAATGTGGGAGAATGTGAGGTTATCCACTTTGGAAGGAAGAATGAAAAAGCAAATTATTATTTAAATGGAGTGAGACTACAGAATGCTGCGGTACAGAGGGACCTGTGGGGTCCTCGTACATGAAACACAAAAAGTTAGCATGCAGGTACAGCAAGTAATTAGGAAGGCAACTGGAATGTTGGCCTTTATTGCAAGGGGTATGGAGTATAAAAGCAGGGAAGTTTGGATGCAACTTTACAGGGCACTGGTGAGACCGCACCTGGAGTACTGCGTACAGTTTTGGTCTCCATATTTAAGGAGGGATATACTTGCATTGGAGGCAGTGCAGAGAAGGTTCACTCGGTTGATTCCTGAGATGAAGGGGCTGACGTATGACACAAGTTTGAGCAGGTTGGGCCGATACTCATTGGAGTTTAGAAGAATGAGAGGTGATCTTATTGAAACATATAAGATTCTGAGGGGGATTGACAGGGTGGATGCTGAGAGGATGTTTCCCCTAGTGGGGGTATCTAGAACTAGGGGGCATAGTTTCAGAATAAGCGGTCGCCCTTTTAAGACTGAGATGAGGAGGAATTTCTTCTCTGAGGGTCGTGAATCTTTGGAATTCTCTACCCCAGAGAGCTGTGGAGGCGGAGTCAGTGAATATATTCAAGGCGGAGATTGACAGACATTGAACTCCAGGGGAGTCGAGGGGTATGGGGAGAGAGCGGGAAAGTGGATTTGAGGCCAAGATCGGATCAGCCATGATCTTATTGAATGGCGGAGCAGGCTCGAGGGGCCGATTGGCCTACTCCTGCTCCTGTTTCTTAAGTTATGTTCGTATAGTCGCTGGGTCAAATTCCTGGCATTCCCTCCCTAACAGCACTGGGAGTCACTTCACCTCACGGATTGCAGTGGTTCAAGAAGGCGGCTCACCACCACCACCTCAAGGGCAGTTAGGCATGGGCAATAAATGCTGGCCTTGCCAGGAATGAATATGATAAAAAAGTTTACAAAATTGTTTTAAGAAAGTAAATAGTAATGGTGACTTTTGATGAAGGGTGCACACCTCAGACGCCGTAACCTGTCTTGCTCTCCATTGTTGTGTATTTCCACCACTGCTTGCATTGGTTGCTGCATCAGTAACGAGGGGACATTACGCAGGGTTAGAAGGAATGCTTTCAGTTATGAAAACATGGAATGTTTTACCGCGAGTGGCTATTAAAGCAAAGACTAAAGATCTGGGGGGAATGGCATGGAAATGGAATGAGAGTAAACCGCCCCAATTCAAGAGCTAGCACTGGCACATGCACAATGGGCCAAATGGCCACCACCTTGCACAGGAGAGATGTGAAGTGGTCCTTTGAAACTTGAAAGCCACATTTGCTGAGGACATTAGCCTATGTTTATTTTTTATTCGCTTATGGGACCTGGGCGTCGCTGGCAAGGCCAGCATTTATTGCCCATCCCTAATTGCCCTTGAGAAGGTGGTGGTGAGCCGCCTTCTTGAACCGCTGCAGTCCGTGTGGTGAAGGTACTCCCACCGTGCTGTTAGGGAGGGAGCTCCAGGATTTTGACCCAGCGACGATGAAGGATCGGCCGATATATTTCCAAATCAGGATGGTGTGTGTGACTTGGAGGGGAACTTGGAGGTGGTGGTGTTCCCATGCGCCTGCTGCCCTTGTCCTTCTAGGTGGAAGAGGTCGCGGGTTTGGGAGGTGCTGCCGAAGAAGCCTTGTAATTAAAGTATATTGATGTTTCTCATTTTTAAATCTGTAAATGTTCATATTCATGTTAAAGCTTCAATATAATGTAAAAATTCAGTTTGACATTTTTATAAACCTCTGATCCCCTTCACCTTAAGTTTGAGTTCGATTTATAAAAATAAATTAAAAAAACTGGCTCGAATGCGTATTTAAAAATCAATGGCAGACTGGATTCTAGTAAATGAAGAATTAAGGTTCGAGATGTAGAAGGTTAAAAATGAATAGTGGAATTAATTAAAGACCGGACATGCATGGTGCTCTATAAAAAGAACGTGGAAGATCTATGTACCCTGACCAGTCATGAGCTTCGGGCTTCGGTTTGTTGCAATCTACGCATACAGCACAATGTTGTTCGTCGTTCTTAATCAGGAAACTCGTTCCGGCAGAATTTTATGCAGTTTCCCCCCCCTCCCCCCCACCTCTCTAAAGGTTTGCTGTTGCTGTGGTAGTGCTCTGCGTGATGCTTTTGGCAGCTTTTCTTTTAAGTTGTCAAGTGTACATTCGCATATGTATTATCTGAAGCCACTGCACATGTTGATTGAGGATGCTTATGGGAGTTGCGCGTTGATTCAGCCAGGTTCCCTGGCATGCTTGTTTGTGCTGGCGGCAGATCTGTGTGGGTCAAGGGCTTGAGGCAACTTGTTTGGTCCCGGTTTACCTTCGCTGAAGTGCAACATGACACAATCACAGCAGAGAGGGAGTGTGATTGAAATATCGTAGAATCATACAGCTCGTAAGGAGGGCATTTGGCCCATCGTGCCTGAGCCGGCACTCTGAAAAGAGCTACCAATTAGTCTCACTCACAGTTCTCCCGAAGTTTTTTTTTTGGGTGCGCGGCCCATTCACAGTTTCGCGCATGCGCGAAATTTAACATCAGAAATGCCGGTCCTGGGCTGCATGGGACCACCAGAGAGCTGCGTGGCTGTGCTGCTCAGAGGGAACATTGGTCCCACTCCCTCGTAGCTTTGCAAATTTTTTCTTTTTACGTATATATCCAATTCCCTTTTGAAAGTTGCTATTGAATCTGCTTCCACCGCCCTTTCAGGCAGCGCATTCCAGATCATCATAACTGGCTGAGTTTAAAAAAAAAAATTCTCCTCATCTTTCCCCCTGGCTTTGTAGCCAATTATCTTCTGTGTCCTCGGGTTACTGACCCTCTTGTCAGTGGAAACAGTTTCTCCCTATCTACTCTATCAACATCCGTCGTAATTTTGAACACCTCTATTAAATTTCCCCATAACTTTCTTTGCTCTAAGGTAAACCACACCAGCTTCTCCAGTGTCTCTACATAACTGAAGTCCCTCATCCCTGGTACCATTCTGGTAAATCCCCTCCGCACCCTCTTCAAGGCCTTGACATCCTTCCTAAAGTGCGGTGCCCAGAATTGGACACAATACTCCAGCTGAGGTCTAACCAGTCATATGATCAGATGTTTGAAAAGATTGCAATGCAGTAGGTTTTTGTGACTTTTGCCTATACCCAGTCAAGGGATTTCATTACTGGGGAATGAAGTACTTGCGTTTTGCACCCATTGCAAGCATTGTATTCCCGGGCCAGATATAGCGCAGATTTGGTACAGAACAGAGCTCCTGCTGATCTTAAAACGCACACCCAAGTGCACTGCGATTTCACTTCTCACAGTAGCCATTGTACTGAATGAGACCTAATTGGAGGCGGTGTCCGCGGCGGCGGTACTTAAAACAGCGGGAGACCAGGCAGCGCATACCTAATTGGAAGCGGTATCAGTGGCGGCGGAACCTTTGACGATTCCCAAAAAAACAAGGAGTGACGTCACAGGACAGCAGGTAGGTGATTGGTTGGTGAGTATTAAGGTTTTTTTCTCTTCGCTCTAACCTAGGACACTAGGTGCGGGAAACTACAAAGTGTTGTGTCGGTACCTTTCTACCTAGACACAATTTAGGACTCAGAACTCAGAGATTCAAACATGAAGTGCTTTATTGGAAGGAAAGGAAGTTCTGGAAAGTTCCGAACAAAGAGAGCTAAACTTAACAGAGAACACCCAACCATTTATCTCCTGTGACAGCGCCACCACAGGTGGGAGGAGAACACACAATAGAACACACAATACATAACACAAAGTACTGTATTAAATTTATAGCTTAACTAATTAAACTAACTATAACAATAAATAATCGTTGAATAAAGATTAACTAATTAAATAAATAAAATAAGGCTAGACTTAAGATATGGCAGGGCAGTGTAAGGGTTGGGCTCCTTTAAACTGGTTTAAAGTAATTTTCCTGGTCTTGCAGCCTTTGCCTGCACTCAGACCAATTCCAATAAAACCAATTTTAAAACAGCGGTTTCGAATCGCTACCCCTCCTTCCAGTTCTGACTGCAGGGCTTATAATTATTGATATTGAAACAGACACGTAGTTTGGATGAGAGAAAAAAATCAAGTTTTATTAACTAAAAGAAACTATAATCAAAATATCAAACTATCCCACACGAACACAATAAAATTGTAAAACTACATAACGGGGGTTGCAGACGGCGAAAACGAGGGATACAATGGCTACAATGTTATTTAAACACTCTTAGCAATTCCCTTAAATCACCATCCCCCAAACTCCTTAACTAGGTTGCTTTGCTGAGGAGTCAGAAACACTCTGCTCACCTTTGGTCCAGCGAAGTAAGAGAGAGATAGCTTCTCAGCCGCTATCTTTATACCTGGTGAGGCCCCTGCCGTTCTGCCCTGCAAGGGCTGTGTGCAAAATTCCCCACCCAAAGGGTCCAATACATAAGAGAAAGCTGTGATTGGCTAACTCAAAGTGGTTAGACTGGGTTAATGTGTCTTCCGGAGCTCCCTGGGCTGAAACAAAAGAATGCAACAGCCCTATTGTCCAGAATGCTAAGTGATTTAAAACCCATTCAATTGTTAAACGTTTCCCATTCAAGGTACAAAAGTCTCTTCTGCAGTTTAGATGTATCCACTCGATATACAAACAAATGCTAATAGCATTCAGTTGCTTTGTAAACAAAGCATTGTCCTTTGTCTTCATTGAACCTTACTTCCAGACACAGAAAGCTGCATTCCAAGCCTCTTTTGTCTTCGGCCAGGTGGTGCGACAACCATTATTATCCCTGGAAATTTAAAAGCACTACGCCCAGGGATTCTTTAATCAAAAAAATGAATCTTCAGAACTGTAAATTATTGCGAATTCTTACAGCAGGTTGTGTGTCTGGACTGCAGTATGTAGGAGTTTGTGGACAGTGAGACTGTCCTGTGCGAACACATCTGCAGGAGATGTCTCCATCTCAAATCTCTCCGGCTCAGAGTCATTGAGCTGGAGTGTGAGTTGGAGACACTCCGACACATGAGGGAGGGGTAGGAATTTCTGGACAATTACCCAGAATGCAGACACACTCCAGAGGAAAGCTCAGGAAGGGGAGGATGTGACTGCTAGGGAGCCAGGTAACGGGGATTTAGGAAACGGTGAGAAGGAGGTCCCACAGACACTGGTCCTATCCAACAGGTACGAAGTACTTGCTACCTGTGAGGACAAGAAGTTCTGCATTGTGGATGTCCTCCCTGCAGTCTAAGGCACCGTGGCTCAGAAGGCAGTCCAAGGAGGGGGAAGAGCAGAATAGAAATGTGGTAGTGATAGGGGACTCTATAATTAGGCTGATAGATAGCGTCCTCTGCAGCCAAGAACAAGAATCCCGAAGGGTGCGGTGCCACGTTCAGGGATATCTCACGGCGGCTGGAGTGGAACATGGAAAGGAAGGGCGTAAATCCAGTTGTCGTGGTCAATGTTGGAACAAACAACATAGGTAGGAACAGGGAGGAGGTCCTGCTGAAAGAGTATCAGGAGTTAGGCTCTAAAATAAGCAGGACGTCAAGGGTAATAATCTCTGGATTATTGCTTGAGCCATGTGCAAATTGTCATAGAAGCAGACAGATCAGGAGAATTAACATGTAACTAAAGGGCTGGTGTGAGAAAGAGGGGCTCCTTTTCATGGGACACTGGCACCAGTTCTGGGACAGGCTCCACCTGAACAGGGATGGGACCTGTGTCCTAGCGAAAAGGGTAAATAGGGAGGTGGCAAAGGCTTTAAACTAGTAAAGTGGGGGGAGGGATCTTCAGGAAACTTAACCAGCCTAATTATAAACAAAACAGGAAGAGAAAGCATAGGAAAGAATAAAGTAAGGGAGGACATTGATGGCAAGGGAATAAATAGTTATAGAACAGGAGTCTAAAAGGATGGTTAAACATAAAGTGAGAGGAAAGCCTCTTAAAAATGAGTTAAACTGTACAGCAATGCACACAGTGTCCGTAATAAAACAGGGGAGCTGGAGGCAATTGTGTTGTGAGGAACCAGACATAGTAGGGATTACTGAAACATGGCTACAGAAAAATCAGGAATGGGAATTAAGCATTGCAAGGTGTAACATATTTAGAAAAGGGGGAAAAAGGGAGGTGGAGTTGCTGTACTTATTAGGGATAACATAATGGCAGTAGAAAAAAGTGATGCAGCTGTCAGCAAGACAAAAATAGAATCCATATGGCTAGAGATAAAGGATTAATCACACTAATAGGGGCACTCTACAGACCACCTAATAGTGGAAGGGAGGTGGAGGAAGAAATATGCAGCCAAATTAGGGAAACGAGTAAAAAAACAGCAAATAATAATCATGGGGGATTTCAACTACCCCGATATTAATTGGACAGAAGAGGTAGGTAAATGGGATAAGGGAATGGAGTTCCTACAATGTGCATAGGACTCCTTTCTAACCAAATATGTAAAAAGCCCAACAAGGGAGGATTCGCTATTGGATCTAGTAATGGGGAATGATCCAGAGCAGATAACAGAAGTAAAAGTAGGAGAACATCTGGGTAATAGTGACCATAATATAATACGCTTTAAGGTGATAATTGAGAAGGACATAAGTATGATGAAAATCAGGGTAATAGATTGGAGAAAAGCTGATTTTGAGGGGCTGAGAATAGAACTTGGGAAAATAAAATGGGCAACAATATTGGCAAACAATGATGTAGAACAGCAATGGGGAACATTTTAAAAGGTGTTTAACAGAGTGCAGGAACAATATATTCCACTAATAAAAGGAAAGAACAAACTAAACACTAATGAGACTCCATGGATGAATAAAGCCATAAGGGAACAATTGAGGGTAAGGGAAGAGGCATACATTAAATACATAGACAGCAGGGGAGTGCATGGTAAGGGAGAATACAGAGAGATTAGAAGAGAAGTCAAAAAAAACTATTAGGAAGGCAAAGAGGAACTACGACATTAAATTATCAAGGAACATAAAACAAAATAGTAAAATATTTTACAGGCATATCAATAAGAAAAGGAAGGTTGGGATGGGAATAGGATCATTAAGGGATAGACCGGATAATACCAGAGGTAACGATGGAGAGATGGCAGAAATATTAAATTATTATTTTGCTTCAGTATTTACCAGGGAGATAGAACAGGTGGACATAGAAACATAGAAGATAGGAGCAGGAGTAGGCCCTTCGAGCCTGCTCCGCCATTCAACGAGATCATGGCTGATCATCCAAACCCTAGCACCCGGTCCCTACACCGACAGCCATCCCACCCAAGCCCTAACCCCGTAACCCCACGTATTTAATCCCCCCCCAACACTAAGGGCCAATTTTTTATCATGGCCAATCAACCTAACCCGCACATCTTTGGACTGTGGGAGGAAACCGGAGCACCTGGAGGAAACCCACGCAAACACGGGGAGAATGTGCAAACTCCACACACAGTCACCCGAGGCCGGATTTGAACCCGGGTCCCTGGCGCTGTGAAGCAACAGTGCTAGCCACTATGCCACATGACAGTGGATCTATAGCAATAATTTGGATGAGGGGACTAAATGTAACATTTCCAAATTTGCTGATGATACAAAGCTAGGTGGCAGTGTCAGTTGCGAAGAGGATGTGAAGAGGCTTCAAGGGGATCGCGACAGGCTCAGTGAGTGGGCGAGAACATGGCAGATGGAATATAATGTGGATAAATGTGAAGTTATCCACTTTGGTAGAAAAAACAGAAAGGCAGAGTATTTCCAAAATGCTGAAAGATTGGGGAATGCAGATGCTCAAAGGGACCTGGGTGTCCTTGTACACGAGTCACTGAAAGTGAATGTGCAGGTGCAGCAAGCCATTAGGAAGGCAAATGGTATGCTGGCCTTCATTACAAGAGGATTTGCGTACAGGTGTAAAGAAGTCTTACTCCAATGAAATAGGGTCTTGGTGAGACCACACCTGGAGTACTGTGTACAATTTTGGTCTCCTTACCTAAGGAAGGATATACTTGCCATAGAGGGAGTGCAACGAAGCTTCACGAGATTGATTCCTGGGATGGCGGGACTGTCGTATGAGAAGAGATTGAGTAAACTAGGCCTGTATTCTCTTGAATTCAGAAGAATGAGAGGGGATCTCATTGAAGCATACAAAATTATTACAGGGCTTGATGGGGTGGATGCTGGGAGAATGTTTCCCTTGGCTGGGGAGTCTAGAACCAGGGGCCACAGTCTCAGGATAAAGGGTAGGCCATTCAAGACTGAGATGAGAGGGCTGTGGAGGCTCAGTCAGTGGGTATATTCAAAACAGAAGTCGGTAGATTTCTGACTAGTAAGGGCATCAAGGGATATGGCGATAGGGCCGGTGAATGGAGTTGAGGCAGAAGATCAGCCATGATCTCATTGAATGGCGGAGCAGGCTCGAAGGGCCGAATGGCCTACTCCTGCTCCTATTTCTTATGTTCTTATGATGAGATTAGTAATGAGATAAGTGTCTTTAAAATAAAAAGAGGGGATATATTAAATAAACTAATCAAACTCAGAGGTTAATACCCCTGGTACGGATGGTTTGCATCCACGCATTTTAAAAGAATCTAGGGAAGAGATAGCAGAGGCATTACTACACATATTTAATAATTCGTTAGAAAAAGGTGTAGTGCCAGAGAACTGGCGGATAGCTAACGTAATACCTATATTTAAGAGGGATAGAACATGCCCAGGGAATTATAGACCAGTCAGCTTAACATCGGTGGTAGGAAAAATAATAGAATCCCTACTAAAGGAGAAAATAGAAGAACGTCTAGAAACCAAAAGCATAGTAATGAATAGTCAGCATGGGTTTCAAAAGGGAAAGTCTTGCTTGACCAATCTCAGTGAATTTTTTGAAGAGGTAACAGAGAGAGTAGACAGTGGTAATGCAGTAGCTGTAATTTATCTAGATTTTCAAAAGGCCTTCGATAAGGTACCCTTATAATAGACCGATGAACAAGGTCAGCGAATGCGGAGTCGGGACAAGTAGCAGAATGGATCGCTAGCTGGCTTCAGGACAGAGAGTAGGGGTAATAGGTAGCTGCAGGAAGTGGTGTTCCACAAGGATCAGTGCTGGGACCACTTGTTCACAATTTATATTAACGATTTAAACCTTGGAATCAAAAACACAATTTCTAAATTTGCGGACGACACCAAATTTGGGGTGATAGCCAATACCGAGGGGGACGGCAACAAGTTACAAGAAGACATTAATAAACTTGCAAAATGGGCATATAATTGGCAAATGAAATTCAACACCGATAAATGTGAGGTGTTACATTTTGGTAAGAAAAATGGAGAAGTCACATATTACTTGGAAAATAAGAATCTAAATGGGGTAGAGGAACCAAGGGATCTAGAAGTACAAATACAAATCACAAAGTATCGACACAGATTAACAAGACCACAAAAGCAAACTGAGCACTAGGGTTTATTTCTAGAGGGATAGAATTGAAAAGTAGTGAAGTTATGCTTTACTTGTATCAAACCGTGGTTAGACCGCACTTGGAACACTGTGTGCAGTTCTGGTCGCCATATTATAAAACGGATATAGAGGCACTGGAGAGGGTGCAGAGAAGATTTACAAGGATGATACCAGAAATGCACCTCTCAGGAAAGGATGACAGGCTGGGTCTCTTTTCTCCTAATGGAGGTCTTTAAAATCATGAGTAGATACAGGGAGAATGTTTCCACTTGTGGGGAAGAGCATAACTAGAGGCCATCAATATAACATAGTCACCAAAAAATCAAATAGGGAATTCAGAAGAAACTTCTTTACCCAGAGAGTGGTGAGAATGTGGAACTCGCTACCACAGGGAGTGGTTGAGGCGAATAGTATCGATGCATTTAAGAGGAGGCTGGACAAGCACATGAGGGAAAAGGGAATAGAGGGTTACGCTGATAGTGTTAGATGAGGAAAGACGGGAGGAGGCTCGAGTGGAGCATAAACCCCGGCATAGACTGGTTGGGCCGAAGGGCCTCTTTCTGTGCCGTATATGCTATGTAATTGTCAGTTTGCCTAAATAATGTGTATATCTATTGTGAACAAGATTGAAACTGTTCAAAACTTACTTTACTTCTACAAACAGTGAGAAGGAATTTTTTTCAGGCAGAAATCTGACCTTGAGGTTCACAGGAATGTAATTGGTGGGAGACAGTAGTAGGTTCGGTGTAAAGTAAGTCGTCCTTCTGAGAGTGCTGGCCATCCCTGGAATCTGGCAATCACACTGAAATCTCACTTGGGTGGAATAGGGGCTGATTTCCTGTCTTGGATGGTGAATCATGTTGTTTCCTATAGAGCTGCTTGGCATTCAAACCTGGAAGCTCGGTCATTTACTTTGTAACCTTTTTCGAGCATTGTTTATATTGAATGTACCTTCCCCTACACTTCCCCCCTCAGAACCGTTTGAACCTTATGATTAAATTGCATGTTAAAATGACTGCAGAATAAAGGTTACCTTTCTGCGGTCCTGTGATTGTTCTGGGGTTTCTCTTTTGTAAATCATCTTGCGAGCGTATTCTGCTGGTGTATAGATTTCAAAAGGAGTCAAAATTGGGCTTGGCTGAAATGTCACTCGTCGTTCAATGGACTGTCAACACTCGCTGCCGAGGCTGACGCATGAATAATCGGCACTTGGGCAAGGTGTTGGAGGACGGAAGAAGGCACCAGTGGAACCGTTCAGCAGCAAGGAGTCTACATCTCCAGGACACCCGGAGATTGGAGGGCGGGGGGTGAGGGGGAGAGGAGACTCTCTAAACTTGTAAATCATGCTTTAGAGGTTTGCAGTGACACAGGTTTAGCAGGCGTGGCAGTAGAAATATTACTTGATAGCCAACGTGGTGACATCCATTTAAAGCTAAGCCTGGTCATTAGGTCAGTGCTCTGTGTCCTAAAGAACCATTTTAAATGTGACCAGGTTTATTGAAAAAAAAATCTGTCTGTCAAATCTTGCTTCTAAAAACTCACTTCAGACTGAGGGAGACAGTAAGACAGAACTAACTTGAATTTCTGTAACTCCTCTCACGACCTGAGGACGTCCCAAAGCACTTTACGATTAATGAAGTACTTTTGAAATGTAGTCACTATTGCAATGTAAGAAGCACGGCTACCAATTTGTGCGCAGCAAGATCCCACAAACAGCAGTGACATAAAACCAGATCACCTGTTTTCAGTGTTGGTTAAGGGATAAATGTTGGCCAGGGCACCGGGCGAATTCCCCTGCTTTTCTGTTCAATAGTGCCATGATATCTTTTGCGTCCACACAAGTGGGCAAATGGGACCTCAGGGTAATGTCTCGTCCGACAGTGCGGTGCTCTCTCAGTACGGACACTGGGAGTGTCGGCCTGAATTATGTGCTCAAGTCCCTGGAGTGGGATTTGACCCACAACCACCTGACTCAGGCGAGAGCGTTACCACTGAGCCAAGGCTGCAAGAGTAAATAGAATTTACTTGATTCCTAAATTAACGTTAGATTTTTAGTAGGCGTAATGTTTGAGATCTGGGGAAGAGGTTGAAACATGGATACTTTGCTTGCATTTAAAGATCATTTGAGGAGTGCGGTATCTATTTGGTGAGCTCTGAACTACATGTGACCCTACCGTTGAAGTGCTTTAAAGATGTTTTTGCCCCAGATTGTTCCATAATCCTAAATGTTATATTGTGAGTCACGATCATTCCTGTGCTTATGCTTTCTAACAGTTGGTAAAGGTAGCCTGCAAGTTCTGCCAGACGTGAAATTATGAAACTGTGTGTCATAAATGATTAGGGATGGGAACGATTGTCTACTTCCTCTCCTGCAGAAGGCAGTAACTGACTGGGGTGACACTCCAAGGAGCTGGTAGCCTTTCAGTATCTTTCATAGTTCATCTGTGCAGACCTACACACAGTGCATCAATGGGTAGGGCAAACAGTGTTATCGCTGGCTATGGGACATCCAAATGTTGTCGTACTCCGCCAAAATTCAGAGGGTGCTGCACCGTATTAAATCACTTGCCTTATTGATGGTTTAAAACGATGGGGCGGGGCATCACAGTGAAGCCTGGTGTTGTCCTCGTCGATATTCCTGGGATGAGAGGGCTGTCCCACGAGGAGAGATTGAGTAGTTTGGGCCTGCACTCTCTGGAAATTAGAAGAATGAGAGGTGATCTCATTGAAACATACAAGATTCTGAGGGGGATTGACAGGGTAGATGCTGAGAGGTTGTTTCCCCTGGCTGGAGAGTCTAGAACTAGGGGGCATAGTCTCAGGATAAGGGGTAGGCCATTTAAGACTGAGATGAGGAATTTCTTTACTCAGGGTTGTGAACCTTTGGAATTCTCTACCCCAAAGGGCTGTGGATGCTGAGTCATTGAGTATATTAAAGGCTGAGATCGATAGATTTCTGGACTCCAGAGGAATCGAGGGATATGGGGATCGGGCGGGAAAGTGGAGTTGAGGCCGAAGATCAGCCATGATCTTATTGAAAGGTGGAGCAGGCTTGTGGGGCTGTATGGCCTACTCCTGCTCCAAATTCTTGTTATGTTCTATTCATACATCCTACCCGTGTGCCCTCGCGCTCTCTTCCCCCCCCCCCGCGCCCCGTCTCTCTCTCTCTTTCTCAGGGTTCACTGGATAGGCAACATGGATCAAACCTGGGACTTTCCTGGTCCATTTGGCTCAGCACCGCATTCTGCGGTGCGCTAACCTGCTGAGTCTGCAGACTCTCGCCAACCGTTCTGAAGCATAAAACACAACAGCAATGCGTGACTTAGATGCTATTAAGTGTGTATGCATTTTCCCTTCACGGAAGCATTTAGGAATTGTGGGACATGTTTTATTGGTTGCACAGGTTTAAGATCACTGGGAGTAAAGACGGGGGCAAATACTGCAGTGATGTTACGACACTCTAAATCTTCCTGACATTGCCTAATTGGGCACTTTTTAAGTAACTCCCTGCTGATTATTCTGCTGATAAACATGTTTGCGTAACCACAGTTTTAAAAATAAATACTGGCCACTCGAGGTAGAATTTCAGCAAGCGCTTAATTGTTATAGTGTAGGCAGGTTGTTCAAATGCGGGACAACAGAGCGACTTGCTGTATCACCTTGATTTACCAATGCAACTGAGAGTGCTGACCTTCCTGCACTTCCCTTTGAGGGTTGGGACATATTCACAGAAAGACGTTGGCAGACATCTTTGAGAGGCTTGCCCATCCTCCATGTCTAGGACAAGGAGACATGACTTTAAACTCAGAGCCAGGCCATTCAGGAGAGAAGTTAGGAAACACTTCTCGACACAAAAGGTGGTAGACGCGTGGAACTCTCTCCCGCAGAAAGCAGTAGATGCCAGCTCAATAAATGTTAAATCTGAGATCAATAGATTTTGGACAGTTATAGATCTGGAGCCAAGGTGGGTGGATGGAGTTGGGATACAGCTCATCAGTGAGCTAATTGAATGAATGGCAGAATAAACTCCAGGGGCTGAATGGCCTCCTCCTGTTCCTGTGTTCCATGTTACCTTGGAATGGTGCATCACTTGGTGAGCACAAAATAAAGTGACCTTTTTAAAACACCGCTCGATGTTGAGACCAGAATCTGGTGAAACCGTAAGTTGCTCAAATTTCAGAAAGGAAACTGTTTTCTGCTTTCAGGTGCTTGTGTGTAAATATTAAGATATGTAAGAAAGCGCTGAGGTCTGCTTCTTGATGCATGGGTACAAGTGTGGAAGTGTCGCCTGAGGAAGAGTGTGTTTGAAGACCAGGCGACCGAAGGCTGTACTTCCACACTTATGCCCATGCATCAAGAAGCAGACCTCACCGCTTTCTTATATATCTTAATATCGGAGGAAGAGTGTGTTTGAAGACCAGGACCTCAAACCCGGCACCAAGCTCATGGTCTACAGAGCAGTAGTGATACCCGCCCTGCTGTATGCCTCGGCCACATGGACCATGTACAGCAGGCACCTCAAAGCACTGGAGAGGTACCACCAACGCTGCCCCCACAAGATCCTGCTAATCCATTGGCAGGATAGGCGCACCAGCGTCAGTGTTCTCGCTCAGGCCAACATCCCCAGCATCGAAGCTTTGACCACGCTCGATCAGCTCCGATGGACGGGTCACATCATCCGCATGCCCGATACGAGACTCCCAAAACAAGCGCTCTACTCGGAGCTCCGACACGGCAAGCGAGCCCCAGGTGGGCAGAGGAAACGCTTCAAGGACACCCTCAAAGCCTCCTTGGAAAAAGTGCAACATCCCCACCGACACCTGGGAATCCCTGGCCCAAGACCGCGCAACGTGGAGGAGAAGCATCCGGGAAGCGCCAAACACCTCGAGTCTCTTTGCCGGGAGCAAGCGGAAGCCAAGCTCAAACAGCGGAAGGAGCGCCCGTCAACCCAAGCACCCCACCCACCCGCCCCTTCAACCACCGTCTGCCCCACCTGTGACAGAGACTGTAGGTCCCGCATTAGACTCGTCAGTCACCTGAGAACTCATTTTTAATGTGGAAGCAAGTCACCCTCAGTCCAGAGGGACTGCCTAAGAGAGAGAGAGAATCCACTGAACACGAGTTGATGTCGGAACAAGTTCGCCAGTGTAACCTCATTTCCCCTTAGTTTTACAGGTTTGTGATTACTGATATGGTCCTTTAACGTGTCTAGCTCACCACCTCCTTCCCTGCTAGTTATCCTAATGCTATCGCCATTTATTTAAAGAAATTCAAAATGTCACCGAGGAAAAAAATCTGTTGATCTGCTTTTTTTTCGTGATGGTTTTTATTCTCTTAGAGGAATATTGATTACTGATTCCAGTGGCTGAAGGGTCGATAACCAGAGGACACAGATTTAAGGTGACTGACGAAAGAACCAGAGGCGACATGAGGAAAAGCTTTTTTACGCAACGTGTGGTTAGGACTTGGAATGCACTGCCTGAAAGGGTGGTAGATGCAGATTCAATAGTACAGGACACTTTTTTTTATCTGGCACGGATGGGACCGACGTGGTGCCGGTTCATCAAAAATTCCGGATAACTGAACGCTATAGTAAAAGATACGGAGCTGAGAGCTCCGTATAAAGCAACAAACCCTGTTACATAGAAACATAGAAACATAGAAGATAGGAGCAGGAGGAGGCCATTCGGCCCTTCGAGCCTGCTCCGCCATTCAACGAGATCATGGCTGATCATCCAAACCCTAGCACCCGGTCCCTACACCGACAGCCATCCCACCCAAGCCCTATCCCCGTAACCCCACGTATTTAATCCCCCCTAACACTAAGGGCCAATTTTAATCATGGCCAATCAACCTAACCTGCACATCTTCAGAACAATGGCCACAAGTTGCAAGCGTCTCTGTAGCTTAGCAACAGCTGCAGCCACACCCTTGCACAGCAACAGATGGAGGAAGGCAAGTAATAAAAGTTACCTGAACCTACTCCTGAATTTTGCCGGTTAACCGAGATTTCCGGTTATTTATATGCCGGCAAATCGAAAGTTTCCTGTAGCCTTAAAAACAGGAATTGGATAAATACTCGAAGGAGAAAAAATTGCAGGGATATGGGGAAGGAGCGGGGCTAACTGTGGGGCGAAGTGGCCCTTCGAAAGAGCCGGCGCTGAATGGCCTCATTCTGTGCTGTACTATTCTGATTCTTTGATCAATGCTCCACCCAAATGATCTTTTAACTTGAACCAACATCATTTAAAATTGCGCCCTTTACAATCAATCCCATATTAAAATGTTGAAAGGTTTAACATTAATTTTCTTAATGGAGTGCTCATTAGCAGTTATGTTTATTGAATCCAATTAGTATGACCAGTCCGTTTGAAGTTTTTAAAATACGTGCATGAGAAATGTGCCAAGTTTGTCTTGGCTAACGAAGCATCTGTATACAGAAGAAAATACTTTGTTTGTATGTCTGAAGCTGAAAATTGTCCAATAAAATGATGATTTTCAAAACCCAGACATTTCCTAATTGGTGCCGGTTGTTGATGAGAAAAATTGTAATTTCTTCACTTTGTTCCTTTCATAAGGCTCTACTGTTGAGACTATTTTCTTCTTTCCTCTCACAACAACAACTACTTGCATTTATATAGCCCCTTAAGCATGGTAAAATGTCCCAAAGTGCTTCACGGGAGTTCTGAAACAAAATTTGTCACTGGGCCACATAAGCAGATATTAGGGCAGGTACAAGTGTTAGGTTTTAAGGAGTATCTTAAACTTCTCCGCCTCTCTCTCCCTCCTTTAAGAGGGAATTCCAGAGCTTGGGGCTGAGGCAGCTGAATGCACGGCCGCCAATGGTGGAGCGATTAAAATCTGGCAAGCGGCCAGAATTGGAGAACCGCAGAGATCTTGGAGTTGTTGGGCTGGAGGAGGTTACAGACATAGGGAGGGACGAGGCGATGGAGAGATTGGAAAACATGGCCGAGAATTGTAAAATTGAGGCACTGCTGGACTGGAGCCAATATAGGTCCGCAAGCACATTGATAGGTCCGAGTAAGAACATAAGAAATAGGAGCAGGAGTCGGCCATTCGGCCCCTCGAGCCTGCTCCGCCATTCAAAAAGATCATGGCTGATCTTCTACCTCACCTCCACTTTCCTGCCCTATTCCCCATATTCCTTGATTCCCTTAATATCTGAAAATCTATCGCTCTCTGTCTTGAATATGCTCAACGACTGAGCCTCCACAGCTTTCTGGGGTAGAGAATTCCAAAGATTCACCACCCTCTCGGTGAAAAAATTTCTCCTCTTAGTGCTAAATGGCCAGCCCCTTATTCTGAGACAGTGACCCTTGGTTCTAGACTCCCCAGCCAGGGGAAACATCCTCCCTGTCAAGCCCTGTAAGGATTTTGTATGTTTCAATGAGATCACCTCTCATTCTTCTAAACTCTAGAGAATATAGGCCTAGTCTACTCAATCTCTCCTCATAGGACAATCCCCCCATCCCAGGAATCAGTCTGGTGAACCTTTGTTGCACTCCCTCTAAGGCAAGTATATCCTTCCTTAGGTAAGGAGACCAAAACTGTACACAATACTCCAGGTGTGGTCTCACCAGGGCCCTGTATAATTGCAGTAAGACGTCTTTACTCTTATACTCAAATCCTCTTGTAAAAAAGGCCAACATACCATTTGCTTTCCTAATTGCTTGCTGTACCTGCATGTTAACTTTCAGTGATTCATGTGCAAGGACACCCAGGTCCCTCAGAACACCAACATTTCCCAATCTCTCACCATTTAAAAAATACTCTGCTTTTCTATTTTTCCTACAAAGTGGATAACTTCATTTCTCCACATTATATTCCATTTGCAATGTTCTTGCCCACTCACTTAGCTTGTCTATATCCCCTTGAAGCATCTTTGCATCCTCCTCACAACTTACATTCCCACCCAGCTTTGTATCATCAGCAAACTTGGATATATTACATTTGGTTCCCTCATCCAAATCATTGATGTAGATTGTGAATAGCTGCAGCCCAAGCACTGATCCTTGCAGTACCCCACTAGTTACAGCCTGCCAACCCAAAACTGATCCCTTTATTCCTACTCTCTGTTTTCTGTCCATTAACCAATCCTCAATCCATGCTAATATATTACCCTCAATCCCATGAGCCCTAATTTTGTGCAATAAAGTCTTGTGTGGCACCTTATCGAATGCTTTCTGCAAATCCAAATACACCACATCCACTGGTTCCCCCCTTATCTATTCTGCGAGTTACAACCTCAAAAAACTCTTAATAGATTCGTCAAACACGATTTCCCTTTCAGAAATCCGTGTTGACTCTGCCCAATCCTATTATTATTTTCTGAGTGCCCTGTGAGATGGTAAAGAGACCTGCATCAGAATGCTGTTCATAGACTACAGCTCAGCATTCAACACTATCGTCCCCAACAAGCTGGCCACCAAACTCCACACTCTTGGCCTGAACACTTCCCTCTGCAACTGGACCCTGGACTTCCTAACAAACAGACCCCAGTCTGTCAAATTAGGTAACCACACCTTTCCCCCCCCCCCCCCCCCTGCTGACCCTGAACACGGGGGTCCCACAAGGATGTGTGCTGAGCCCCCTCCTCTACTCCCTCTTCACCCACGACTGTGTGGCTGTTCATGGTTCCAACACCATCATCAAGTTTGCGGATGATACCACGGTAGTAGGCCAGATCACCAACAACGATGAGTCAGCCTACAGGGAGGAGGTCCAGCATCTCGTGAAGTGGTGCGCCGATAACAACCTGGCCCTTAACATCAAGAAAACCAAAGAAATCATTGTGGACTTCAGGAAGTCTAAAGGCGGAAGTCACACCCCCATCCACATCAATGGGACGGAGGTGGAAAGGGTGGACAGCTTTAAGTTCCTCGGAGTCCACATCACGGACGACCTCTCCTGGTCCCTCAATACCTCCTCTCTGGTGAAGAAGGCCCAGCAGCGCCTATATTTCCTAAGGAGGCTGAAGGGATGTAACCTGTCACCCCTGATCCTCTCTAACTTTTACCGCTGCACAATAGAGAGCATCCTGACAAACTGTATCACAGTATGGTATGGCAGCTGTAGCCACTATGACTGGAAAGCCCTGCAGCGGGTAGTCAAAACTGCCCAACGCATTACCGGCACCCGGCTACCGACCATAGAGCACATATACCAGAAATGCTGTTTACGGAGGTCACGGACCATCATCTAAGACCCTACCCACCCCAGCCACAGTCTGTTCACCCTCCTACCATCTGGGAGACGCTACAGATGCATTCGCACCCGAACGACCAGATTTAGGAACAGCTTCTTTCCCAGGGCTGTCATCCTACTGAACTCCACAAATAAACCCTAAAGCCTGCACATCTGCCAATGCACTTTATTATGGTTATGTTTATGTTAATGTATTACAAGCCAAATGTAGGTTGAATGTTTAAATGTCTTAATCTAAATGTACACTCTCGGGAGCCGCAAGCCTACATTTCGTTGTAATGCACTTGTGCACTAACAATGACAATAAAGTTGATTATGATTATGATTATGATAATCGATTCTAGCATTTTCACTACTACTGATGTCAGGCTAACTGGTCTGTAGTTCACCGTTTTCTCTCTCCCTCCTTTCTTAAAGAGTGAGGTTACATTTGATACCTTCCAATCTGTGGGAACCATTCTAGAATCTATGGAATTTTGGAAAATGACAACCAATGCATCCAATATCCCTATAGCCACCTCTTTCAAAACCCTAGGATGTCGGCCATCAGGTCTGGGGGACTAATTGGCTTTCAGTCCTATTAATTTCTCCAGTATTATTGTTTTACTAATACTAATTTCTAGTGGAATTCTCTACCACAGAAGGCAGCTGAGGCCAACTTATTAAATATATTCAAGAAGGAGTTAGATATATTAAGGCTAAAGGGATCAAGGGATATGGGGAGAAAGCAGGGACAGGGTACTGAATTTGGATGATCAGCCATGATCTCATTAAATAGCAGGACAGGCTCGAGGGGCCGAATGGCCTACTCCTGCTCCTATCTTCTATGTTTCTAATTTCTTTCATTTCCTCATTCTCGCTAGAGCCTTGGTTCTCCACTATTTCCATGAAGACACAAAGTATTTGTTTAATTTCTCTGCCATTTCCTTATTTCCCATTATAATTTCTCCTGTCTCAGCCTGTAAGGGACCCACATTTACTTTCGCTAATCTTTTCCTTTTTAACATACCTATAGAATCTTCTCCAGTCTGTTTTTATGTGTCTCGCTAGTTTACTCTCATTCTATTTTCCCTTTCTTTATCAATTTCTTGGTCTTCCTTTGCTGAATTCTAAAATCCTCCCAATCCTCAGGCATACTACTCCTTTTGGCAACATTATAAGCCTCTTCCTTTGATCTTATACTATCTTTAAATTCTCTTAGCCACGGTTGGACCACTTTCCCTGTGGGGTTTTTGTGCCTTAAAGGAATGTATATTTGTTGTAAATTATGTATTAATTCTTTAAATGCTAGCCATTGCTTCTGTACCGTCTTACCTTTTAATGTAGTTTCCCAATCACCTTAGTCAACTCGCCCCTCATACCTACGTAGTTTGCTTTGTTTAGATTTAAGACCCTAGTTTCGGATTTAACTAAATCACTTTCAAACTCGATATAAAATTGTATCATGTCATAGTCACTCTTTCTGTTCCCTAGTCGGTTCCTCAACATACTGATTTAGAAAACTATCTTGCATACATTCCATGAATTTGTCCTCCACACTATTACTGCAAATTTGGTTTGCCTAGTCTCTATGTAGATTACAGTCCCCAATGATTACTGTATTACCCTTGTTACATCTGCCTCTAATTTCCTGGTTTATACTCTACCCTACATTACAGCTACTGTTTGGGGGCCTTTAAACAACTCCCACCAATGTTTTCTGCCCCTTGCTGTTTCTTAGCTCCACCCAAATTGATTCTACTTCTTGATTTTTGGAGCTAAGATCCTTTCTCTCTACTGTCTTTATCCCATCCTCTATTATCAGGGCTACCCCTCCTCCTTTTCCATTTTGCCTATCTCTTCTAGAAGTTAATATTCCTGGAATATTTAGTTCCCAACCTTGGCCACATTGCAACCACATCTCCGTAATCGCTATTCGATCAAACCTATTAATTTCTATCTGCGTTATTAATTCATCTATTTTGTTGCGAATGCTACGCGCATTCAGATATAGAGCCTTTAGCTTGGACTTATTTCTCTTTCCCCCTGATGTCCCCTTAGTCACTGATGCATTATTACCTTTGTTACTCTCTGTCCCTTCCTGACCCACTCTGCTTATTTTTACCCAAAACTCTACTCTGCTCTAGAGCCTTGGCATTTCTCTCGCTGCTTTTAAATTGACTCTTTCCTGAATCCTCCCACCCCCCCTTCATTAGTTTAAAGCCCTGTCTACTGCCCTAGTTATTTGGTTTGCCAGGACACTGGTCCCAGCCCAGTTTAAGTGGAGCCCGTCCCAACAGAACAGCTTCCTCTTTCCCCAGTACTGGCGTCAGTGCCCCATGACTGAAACCCCTTCCTCCCACACCACTCTGAGCCATGCATTTAAACCTCTAATCTGTTTGCCCCGATGCCAATTTGCGCGTGGCTCAGGTAACAATTCAGAGACTATTACCATTGAGGTTCTGCTTTTTAATTTGGATCCTAGCTCCTCAAGCTCCCTCAGCAGAACCTCATTCCTAGTTCTACCTGTCATTGGTTCCTACGTGGACCACGACAACTGGATCTTCCCCCCACCCCCCCCCCCCCCTCACTCCAAGTTCTCCTCCAGCTGCGAGGAGATGTCTTTAACCCTGGCACCGGTCAACCTTCGGAACTCTCGGTCGCGGCTGCAGAGAACAGTATCTATCCCCCTGACTTTACTGACACCTACCACAACTACATTCCCTTTCACTTCCCCCACTTGAATGGTCTCCTGTACCATTGTGCCATGGTCAGCTTGCTCATCCATCCTACAGGCTTTTCCCTCATCCACACAGGCTGCAAGAACCACATACCTGTTGGACAAGGGCAAAGGCTAAGGCTCCTCCAGCACTGCACCTGGGGTCCCCTTACCTGCTCGAGTTGCAGTCACACCCTCCTGTACCACTGCCTAACCTAAGGGGTGTGACTGCCTCCTGGATCAAAGTGCCCAGGTAACTCTCCCCATCCCTGATGCCCCGCAATGTCTGCACCTCAGACTCGAGCAGAAAACTCTTGAGACGAAACTCCTCAAGATGCAGGCACTTCCTGCAAACGTGGTTGTCCGGGATCACAGTGCTCTCCACAAACTCCCACATGCTGCAGTTGCGGCACATCATCTGCACTGCCATCCCTATATGACCTTGTTTTATTTAATTAAATTTGTAATTAGGTAACTTAGTTTACAGTGTAGTTTCTTGACTACTTGATCTAGATTAAGTTATGGGTACTGAAATTAAACATGTACCCGTAACACAGCACTACAAGTGTAGGCAAAAAGCAACATCTCCTTCCCCCTCTTCTCCGAATTCCCACTCTTTTCAAATTCCCAACTAAAAGACAGTTGACAGAGGGTGCAAGGTGGAAGGCCACACAGGAGAGCATTGGAACCGTCGAGTGTAGAGGTAACAAAAGCATGGATGAGGGTAGCAGCAGCAGGTGAGCTGAGGCAGAGATGGGTGATGTTCCGGAGGGGGAAGTAAGTGGTCTTTGTGACTCTGGTTGCGAACAGTCTGATTCAGTTTGAGACAGTGGACAGGGAAGTGGATGGAATTGGTGGCTAGAGAACAGAGTGGCGGGCGCCAAAGGCAATGGCTTCGGTCTTGATATTTAATTGGAGGAAGTTTGAGCTCATCCAGGACTGGATGTCAGACAAGCAATCTGATAACACTGAGGCAGTGGAGGGGTCGAGCGTGGTAAAACTGGGTGTTGTCAGCATACACGTGGAAGCTGACGTCGTGTGTTCAGATGATTTTGCCAAGAGGCAGCATGTTGATGAGCAATAGAAGGGAGCCAAGTATAGATCCTTGGGGGGACTTGAGGTAACGGTGCAGGAGTGGGAAGAGAAGCCATTGCATGTGATTCTCTAGCAACAACTGAATGGATAGGAATGGAACCAGGCAAGGCCAGTCCCACCCAGTTGGACAACTGAGGAGAGGCGTTGGAGGAGGATGGTGTGGTCAACCGGATCAAAGGCCACAGGCAGGGGCTGAAATGTATTGTGGAGGGGTTCATGCATTCACCTCCCCTCACACCCTACAAGTTCTGTGTCCCAAGGCCATGCATGCCTGAGAGCGAGGACAAACAACCTGCTCTTTGCACTTTCTCAATGCTGCTGTGAGCCAGTTGCTTGAATGCATTGAGAGAGAAACCTGGTGACTTTTGCTTATGATTCCCCCCCCCACCCCAACCCTCCTAGTGGGAAGCGCTCAGCATGACTGAGTTTGATAACTTGAGGTGCAGCAGATGACAGATAGGAATACAGATAATCTGCATTACCCCTCAGTGAAGTGATAGAGATCTGATCCCTCGTGGGAGGTGAGACTTGAGGAAAGGTTAGGAAATCGCAGACTCTTGGCCTTGAAAGGAGGAGAATAAGTGAAGGAATGGAGTGGCGGGGGCCAAAGGCAATGGCTACGGTCTCTCTGCCCTCCGCTTCCTACTCTGTTCCAACGTAAGCTCGAGGAACAGCACCTCATCTTTCGATTAGGCACTTTACAGCCTTCCAGACTCAATTTCAGTTTCAATTTCAATTTTATTTGTCACATAACCAAATACAACAAGTGAAATCCAGTCAGTGAAATGCTTTTTTCTTAACGAGCCGAGTGCACCAAGCAGCAAAGGACACTTAGCTGCTGGTACGCACGGAGCCCGCAAGGACGGCAGCCGTTTTCATCGGCGCCATCACAATAGGCTCCGCTCTCGCCTCGCTCTGCCTTTCCCGCACTCCTGCCCGACAATCTTCAGCCACCGTGGTACGGACGCCATCTACTGGGCCGACAGCGACTCTTTAATGTCCTCTCCATGGTGCTGGTGACTAGTAGCCTGCGTGTCTCCTCCACACACCTGGCCTGCGCATTACCCCTGGCTGTCCCACTTGGCGCCCTGGTAACTGGGTTCCCTCTCCGGCTCTCGCTCTTTTTAAACTGTTCTCCGCTCCAGCTCTCGCTCAGCATTGAGTTCAACAATTTCAGATCTTGACCTCTGCCCCCATTTTTCCGGACAGCAGCTGTTGATGATTCTGCCATTCCCATTTGCACCTCTTCTAGGCCATCACAACACAAAAAGAAAATACTGCAGATGCTGGAAATCTGAAATAAAAACAGAAAATGCTGGCGATACTCAGCTGGTCAGGCAGTATCTATGAAGAGAGAAACCGAGTTAACGTTTCAGGTGGATGACCTTTCACCAGTTCTGACGAAAGGTCATCGACCTGAAACGTTAACTCTGTTTCTCTCTTCTAGGCCATTCTTTTGTTTCTTTACTTGTCCCATTACCATCTCCTTTGGTCTTGCACCATCATCCCTTTTGTCATTTAATCTTTCCTGCCTATCCCAGTCCTTGTCTTTTGTTATCTCCTCCCCTGCCTCTGCACTCGCTTAAAACCAGTTAAATCTCTAACTTTTTCCAGTTCTGACGAAAGGTCAGCGACCTGAAACATTAACTGTTTCTCTCGCCACAGATGCTGCCTGACCTGCTGAGGATTTCCAGCATTTTCTGTGTTTATTTCCGATTTCCAGCATCCGCAGTATTTTGCATGTGTTTTAGTAAAAGGTATGCTTAAAATTCTCTGCCGCAGAGGGCGGTGGAGGCCAGTTCATTAAATATATTCAAGAAGGAGTTGGATATATTTCTTAAGGCTAAAGGGATCAAGGGATATGGGGAGAAAGCAGGGACAGGGTACTGAATTTGGATGATCAGCCATGATCTCATTGAATGGCGGAGCAGGCTCGAGGGGCCGAATGGCCTACTCCTGCTCCTAGTTTCTATGTTTAGCGACAGAGATCGGGAACATCGTCCGTGCAAAGCGTAAACCTGAAATTGCCTTCTGGGTCGGATGGTAGGGGCAAAAGCTTGGAATGGTTCAGAGGCTGTTAAATATTGTGGCGGTGGGACTGCGTGTTTCTACAGAAGGATAAAACCAGTGGGCCTGGTTTACATTTTGGTCTCTGATTTTGGTGCAGTGATACTAGTGTAGTGTTCGAAGAGTTAATGCTATCGGCGGAAAACAGACTGCAGCCCGATGCTGCACTGCAGTATTTTTAGATGCAGGTGTGATGTAGACAATTTTTCTTTCCCCAAATGAGGACAGCACTACACCAGCAACACTAGAGAAACGGAATTGCTTCGAAGAGCACACTTACATAACACGTAATTTGGACACTTTTAGAAATTGGACCAAACTTAAAAACACTGCAACTTTAAATCATCTGTTGTGGCAAGATCTTTGTGTCAAACATTTAAACTGTGGGACAGAAACAGAAGTGTGTTATTACACAAATGTGGGATTCTTGAGGTATGAGTATCCAAGTTCCCAAATCATATCACCCCCCTTTTCAGAACTAATCTGTTACTGTACTTAACTTTATGCCACATGTTCACAGTTAACATCAAAATCCCAGTTACACCACCTTCTCTCAACTTGTGTTTTCTCACTGCCTCATCTCCTCCATCATCATGGCCAACCATGACAGCCTGATCCCAAATCTCACAGCTGCCATTGTGCATACCTATCTTTATTTGGCCAATGGTTGATTGTTTTGTTGCTGGGTAGGTTTGGCATCACTTTTCTCCCAAGTGTTTTTGAATTGAATGTGTGTATGCTATAAAGCGCTTCGGGCACAGACAGCCCTACCTCCAACTTCCTACAGTCCTCCGAGAACTCCTTCCTCCAATTCTGGCCTCCAGTTTCTTCTCCAGCTTCCTTCGCCACACCATTGGCGGCTGTGCCTTCAGCTGCCTGGGCCCCAAGCTCGGGAATTCCCTCCCTAAACCCCTACCCCTCTCTCCCTTTCATCTGCTAAGATGCTCCTTAAAACCTACCTCTTTGACTAAGCTTTTGGTCACCTGTCCTAATATCTCCTTATGTGGCTCATTGTCAAATTTAGTCTGATAACGCTTCTGTGAAGCGCCTTGGGACATCTTACTACATTAAAGGGGCTATATAAATGAAAGTTGTTTGTTTTATGGGGATTGATGGTTCTCTTTCATTTCCAACTCTGATGGCCTTAAACCTTTTATCAACACAAACCTATGTGACGAACCCGTGTAAGTACACAAATACCTCACTACAAGCAGCAGATTGATGCACGCATTAGTTATACAGGAAACTCTTGTTTAAACGGCACCTAAATATCCGGAATTCTCTAATAACCGGCAAAATTCTCACTCCAAAAACAACACCTCAATAACCGGCAATGTTGCCGAGTCCGAGTCTCCCGCGGTGGCCGAGTTAGTCAGTGGGGGTCGTTCTCCAAACTGCCACTACTCGGCTTCTTGGCGCTGTCGGAAGTCCGAACACCTCAATAACAGGAGTCTGACTCTCCCGCGCTGCCGGTAGTCTCTTCCGATCCGCCAATTACTGTATACTGCACATTTCTTGATTTTTTAAATTTTTGTTTGTTAAAAATAGCCTCGGTAGATAACCTGCTCCGTCATCTGGAATTTTTAATCAACCGGCACCATCTCGGTGCCGGATACCAAAGAGTTTCCTGTACTGTCATTAATAGCAAACTAAGTCACTTATAATGCAGACTTCATGCACATAGCATACAGTTCCTGGAAACTAACAAGAATTCTTATCCTCCTGGTTAGATGAGTGAAATGACCTGCCCACATTTTCAGGTAATCTGCTCCATTAATATCCTGTATGATTTGCAAGTTGGCCTTCTCTCTGCGGTGTTTCAACTCTGCATCCTTTGAGTATTATTCAGGCGCGCTCTCCAAGCCGCTGTCAACTAACCGATCCAAGACCATCTGTGAAGTTTGTAACCAACTCCATACTTTGGCATTTGGAAGATAATCTGTCGAGATCCGTGAATTAGATTGGCAAGCATTAACACTCTCTTGCAATGCCCTCGAGCGGTTGGGTCGCCAGCACGTGCACTGAAGCGGAAAATTCTACGTTGCTTCAGTAACTTTCTTCTTCGCGAGGTTAGAGTAGAGGTGTGAAGAATCCCTTGGTGCACTGCTTCATTGCTTATTTCTCTTGGGTCCAAAACTGAAAAGTCGAGCTTCCTTTTTGCCCCTTGCCACACTCCATTTTTGCTGCTCTCTTGTTCCCGATAGGCTGACGCCGCCCTTGGCGTCACTCCTCCTGTAACTACTTTCTTCCCCTCTGCCTCGCCTGTTGAAGCGTTTGGTGTAGAACATGTCCACAGGCCACTCCCTCAGTCTTGTGGAAATATTTTCCTGCCATCAACTATTTGGGGCTATGGCAGACAGCCAATTAAAACACGTGAAAGTCGAGGTATGTTTTTAATGAGTTATTCCATGACCAGAAATTGAATTAGCTGTTTAGGAGGGGACCAAACAAAGCACTGGGTTGATTTTCAGTGCATCGATAAATATTTGAATGGTTAAATAAATACTGGCAAACCATGTTTTGGATGGACAGACCCATCTAACATCCAGAGCTGTGGTACAAATTGCAGCTGCATGGCTTCACCTTCCAGGTTGCATTTTCCAAGACTGCTCTCGACACGATCCTAATCTTGTGTGTTAATCACCTCGCTGAACTATCGAAGCTGGTTATTAACACTATAACTTGATATCTATAGGGCCGTATCAGCTCAGCAGTCATACTCTTGCCTCCGAGTGGGAATGTCGTTTGGATGATCAGCCATGATCTCATCGAATGGCGGAGCAGGCTCGAGGGGCTGAATGGCCTACTCCTACTCCTGCTCCTATCTTCTATGTTTCTATGTTTCAAATCCCACTCCAGAACCTGAGCACGTGACCTTGGATGACACTTCCGTGCCGTACCGAGGGGTTGCTGGGATCTTGGAGGTTGTGGGCTTTGGGGATGAGATGTTGAATTAAGGCCCTGTCGACTTGTTCAGATGGCCAGCAAAGATACAAACAGGGAGCTCTCCTGGAGTAAAAACAGAAAATGCTGGAAATACTCAGCCGGTCAGGCAGCATCTGTGGAGAGAGAAACAGAGTTAACGTTTCAGGTCGATGACCCTTCGTCAGAACTGGGGTTCTCCTGGAGCCCTGGCCGACTTTTGTCATGCGACTGCCATAACAGATTAGCTGGTCATCATCTCATTGCTGTTTGAGGGACCTTGTAGTGTTTACCAACAAAACCAATAGTGACTACACTTCAAAAGTTATTCATTGACTATAAAGCATTTTAAGGACACAGAAAGCACTACATAAATGTCCTCTCCTTCCCCCCCCCACCCCCTTCGCTCTTCCCCATCCCCATACCCATCTCCTCTCTTTGCCTTTCCCTCGCGCTCTCTCTCTCCTTTCCCTTCCGCTCTTCTCTATTGAACGTAAATTTATACAATTTCTTGTGGAAGTTCCATGACGGAAAATAACTGGAAAGAACTCAGTAATTCAAAATTAATCTATCGTTCTAAGATCTCTTTATCCTGAAATATGACATTCCGAAATCAAGCCTGCATAATACAGGTTGAGCGTCCAAAATCCGGAGTTCCGGACTCCGGGACGATTGGTGGCAGGGTTGTCCGGAATCCGTAAAATGTTCCGGAATCCGGACACCTTGTCAAATCGCAACCTGGGCCCAGGCATTTCCGGACTTGGAACGTGTTTCTGATGTCCGAAGTCTGGAAACGCCCGAGCCCAGGTTGCAATATTTCCGGACTTCGGACATCAGAAACACATTTAAAACACAGTTGCTGAGGTTAAATTACAGTTAAAATGAGGCAGTGATGCGGAATGCAGGCCCATTCCATTAACTAGAACTGCCTTTGTTTTGTCATTACACAATTACACAGGTAATATTAACATTTTTAATTGAGCTGTCACACCAGTGTGGCACCGATGGGCTGCTGCATTGTCGGAGGCACTGTCCTTCAGATGAAATGCTAAACTGAGGATCCGTCTGCCTGTGCAGGTGGTTCAGTTGGATGTTTAACTGTTTCAAAAAGCAGGGAATTCTCCTGGTGTCCTGGCCAGCTTTCTGCCCTCAATGGACTCTACCAGAAACCGATTAACTGCTGTGGCTCGCTGTCAAATTTTGCTCGATAACGCTCCAGTGAAGCGCCATGGGACGTTTTACGTTAAAGGCGCTACAGGAAACTTTCTGGTATCCGGCACTGACTGGACCGAGTTGGTGCCGTCCCACCAAAAGTGCCGGAGAAACCAGCGCTAATGTTAAAACATACGGAGCTTTTCAGCTTCGTGTGAATCAACAAACCCTGTTGCTTCAAAACAGTCGGCCGCAGCTTAAAAGCGTCTCTGTAGCTAAGCAACAGCTTCAGCTAGACCTTGCAGAGCCTGACTGGGGGAAAAAAAAGCAACGAGAAGTAAAAAAACTTATAGGAAACGGCTCCTGAATTTTGCCGGTAGATAGAGCTTTCCGGACATTTAACCTCCGGTTAAACGAAAGTTTCCTGTATATAAATGCAAGTTGCTGCTGCTGTTGGTTGTAGGACCTTACTGCGCACAAAATGGCTAAAAAGACTTGCATTTATACAGCGCCTTTCACGACCACCAGACGTCCCAAAGCGCTTTACAGCCAATTAATTACTTTTTTGGAGTGTAGTCACTGTTGTAATGTAGGAAACGTGGCAGCCAATTTTCACACAGCAAGCTCCCACAAACAGCAATGTGATAAATGACCAGATAATCTGTTTTAGTGATGTTGGTTGAGGGATAAATATTGGCCCCAGGACACCGGGGAAAACTCCCCATCTCTTCTCGAAATAGTGCCGTGGTGTGGTGTTGCCACATTGGGGAAACACTGTGTGTATGTAGATAAACCTGTATAATCCCCTTTTAACTGCTGTATTCCCCTCCCCGGGCCCGCAAGACAGTTGCAAGCTGAGAGGAATACGGCATGTTCAGACTTGCCTGCTGCTGAGAGAAGGAAAACCAATCAGGTTCCAGCAGGTGACCAATCCGTGAGTCATCACAGGTTCGCGGGCTTTACGAATTCAGTACTGTATTGAGAGAGTTGGAGTAAAGACCTATTTCTTGTAGCTTGCTGTGTTGCCTATTTCTTTACGCGGGAGACTGTAGTCTCCCACAGTGGGATCTTTTACATCCACCTGAGAGGGGGCAGACGGGGCTTCGGTTTAATGTCTCATCCGAAAGACGGATTTCTTTCTTTCACGAAATGGCTAAACCATTTGCTGTCATATGTCGCTGCATATGAAAGTAATTTAAGTTACCTGAACTGCTTGGAAAGGTTTCTGAGCGTGCTATGTAAACACAAGGCTTCCATGCGTACAGTACATGTAATGGTTACAGTACTGGGCTAGCAACCCAGTGATGCGGGTTCCAATCCTACCATGGCAAGACTTAATATTGAATGCAGTAAATCTGCTAATTCTGGCTAGCACCAGAATAATTGCTCATGAAAGCTACTGGATGGAAAACCCAACTGGTTCACTAGTGTCCTTCAGGGAATGGAACCTCTCGCCCTGATCCAAATCATCGAACACTCCACTGCTTGCATCCTATTTTGCACTAATCTCCGCTTGCCATCACCTCTATCCTTCACACCCTCGCCCTCACTAACATACAGGAAACTTTTGATTAACCGGCCCCTAAATAACCGGAAATGTCGGTTAACCGGCAAAATTCAGGAGTAGGTTCAGGTAACTTTTATTTTTTTTAACTCCATTTGTTGCTGTGCAAGGGTGTAGCTGCAGCTGTTGTTAAGCTACAGAGACGCTTGCAACTTGTGCCCATTGTTCTGAAGCTGTTGCTAAGCAACAGGGTTTGTTGCTTTATAGGGAGCTCTCAGCTCCGTATCTTTTACTATGGCGTTCGGTTCGCCGGAATTTTTGATGAACCGGCACCACGTCGGTCCCGTCCGTGCCGGATAAAAGAAAGTTTCCTGTACTTTGGCTTCCGTCCCACCAGTTTGCATTTGCGATCCTGACATGCTTTGGGATGTAAAGGGTTTTCCACACAGGAATGAAAAAATCTTCTCCTACATTTCTCTTACGAACTGTTGTCAGCTGTGGCTCGGTGGGTAGCACACTCGCCTCTGAGTCAGAAGGTTGTGGGTTCAAGTCCCACTCCAGAGACTTGAGCACAAAAATCTAGGCCGACACTCCCAGTGCAGTGCTGAGGGAGTGCCGTACTATCGAAGGTGCCGTCTTTCGGATGAGACGTTAAACCGAGGCCCTGTCTGCCCTCTCAACTGGGCGTAAAAGATCCCCCGGCACTATTTTGAAGAGGAGCAGGGGAGTTCTCCCCGGTGCCCTGGCCAATATTTACCCTTCAATCAGCATCACTAAAAAATAGATTATCTGGTTATTCTCACATTGGTGTTTGTGGGAGCTTGCTGTGTGCAAATTGGCTGCCGTGTTTCCTGCATTACAACAGTGACCACACTTCAAAAAGTACTTAGTTGGTTGTAAAGTGCTTTGGGACGTCCAGTGGTCGTGAAAGGCGCTGTATAAATCCAAGTCGTTTTAACTGCGAAACACTCTTCCTTTGTCCAAGCCACGTTGTCCAGCCCCAGCGAGTGTCTCAGCTGTTTGACATTCGTTGGGGAGCTTGCACCATTGGTATGTCTGTTGGGTGTCTTGTGTCTCCTCGAAGGATATATTGCAATTTACCTCTTTTCCTTTAATAATAATCTCTGAAAGACTTTTTTTTTTACAAAGCTCAATTTCACCCCATAAAACTAAGTGTTATGTTCAGTGGAGTGAGGTAGATTTTTTTTTAAACATTTTATAACCATGTGCAAATGCTAAACTTAAGCTCTTGTACATTGGCAATCGGTCTGGCAACACTCGAATTTAAAAATCTCATACTAGTGTTCAAATTCCTCCCTGACCTCGCTCCTCCCTATTACTAACCTCCTACAACCCTCCCAGAAATCTGCGCTCCTCCAGATCTGGCCTGTGTGCATCCCTGATTTCCATCGCTCCACCATTGGTGGCCGTGCCTTCAGCTGCCTGGGCCCTGGGTTCTGGAATTCCCTCCCTAAACCTCCCCTCCTTTTAAGATGCTCCTTAAAATCTACCTCTTTGAGTGAGCCTTTGGTCACCTGTCCGAAGACCTCCTTATGTGGCTTGGTGTCAAATTTTGTCTGTTAACACTCCTGTGAAGCACCTTGGGACGTTTTACTGTGTTAGAGGCGCTAAATAAATACAAGTTGTTGTACACACCTCGCTCACATTCTGTCTATATTAATCCCTCTCCTTCCTGGCTTCTGCATGCTGTCTTAAATATTTAAGGGGGACTAGTTCACGGTCACATTATTAATAAATCTACTCCTACAGGAAACTTTGTGCTATCCGGCACCGACGGGACCGAGCTGTTGCCGTCCCATCAAAACTGCCGGACAAACCAGCGCTAATGTTGAAACATACGGAGATTTTGAGCTCCGTATCTGGCAACAAACCCTGTTGCTTAGCTTCTAAACAGTCGGCTGTACCTTGCAAGCGTCTCTGTAGCTTAGCAACAGCTTCAGCGAGACCTTGCAGAGCCTGACAGGTTTTTTTTCTTTTCATTGCTTTTTTTACACCAAACGAAACGGCTCCTGATTTTTGCCAGTGGCTCGAGCATTCCGGACAGTTAACCTCCGGATAAACCAAAGTTTCCTGTATTGACTCGGTAAATGCTTACACAATTCAAGCGGAGTTCCAGCTCATCAAATCACTCCTATCGTATAGAGGAGGGAGGTGGATGAAGCTGGGGTTGTGCAGTTCCTGGCTTCATGCATGTATGGTACACAAAAATGGACTCTGGAAAATAAACTATTGATTATGCGTGTTTAATATTTATTTTGTGGGGCTGACTCGCGGGTTTATTTTACATAACTTGTATTTTGACTTTTTATCTGTGTTTTATATTTAGGCAAATAAATAATGTCTGCCCGGAGTGTACTTTGTGCACTGGTAGAAAATAGTGGTCAGATTGTTAGAATTTCCAAGAAATGGATTTTCTGCCAAAGATTAAATGATTGTAATTGAGGGAGAACTGTTTAAAAAGTTTCCTCATCGGGTGGGGGAGGGTGCAGCACCTGTTTCTGAAATAATCTACCATTGATGGTTGTTTCAAGTGAATGGTGGAGAAACATGGAATACGGAACAGAAAACAGAATTTTGAAAGCGAGATATTGCCTGTGTTAAGAACATAAGAATATGAGTAGGAGTCGGCCCTTCGGCAATTCTTGCCTGCTCCGCCATTCAGTAAGATCATGGCTGATCATCTACCTCAATTCCACCTTCCCGCACTATCCCCATATCCCTTGATTCCCTTAATATCTAAAACTCTATCGATCTCTGCCTTGAATATACTCAATGACGGAGCATCCACAGCCCTCTGGGGTAGAGAATTCCAAAGATTCACCACCCTCCGAGTGAAGAAATTCCTCCTCATCTCAGTCTTAAATGGCCGACCCCTTATTCTGAGACTGTGAGCCCTGGTTCTAGACTCCCCAGCCAGGGGAAACATCCTCCCTGTATCTACACTGTCAAGCCCTGTAAGAATTTTATAAGTTTCAATGAGATCACCTCTCATTCATATAAATTCTAGGGAATGTAGGCCTAGTCTCCTCAATCAATAACAACAACTTGCATTTATATAGCATCTTTAACATAGTAAAACATCCCAAGGAGTATTAAAAGGCAAAAATTTGATAAGGAGAAATTAGGGCAGGTGACCAAAAGCTTGGTCAAAGAGGTAGGTTTTAAGGAGCGTCTTAAAAGAGGAAAGAGAGGTAGTGAGGTGGGGAGGTTTAGGCAGGGAATTCCAGAGCTTAGGGCCCAGGCAACAGCAGGCATGGCCACCAGTGGTTGAGCGATTATAAGCAGGGATGCTCAAGAGGGCAGAATTAGAGGAGCGCAGATATCTCGGGGGTGGTAATTGTGGGGCTGAAGGAGGTTACAGAGGAGTAGCAAGGCCATGGAGGGATTTGAAAACATGGATGAAAATTTTGAAATCGAGGTGTTGCTTAACGGGGAGCCAATGTAGGTCAGCGAGCACAGGGGTCAGGGGTGATGCGTGAACGGGACTTGTTGCGAGTTAAGACACGGGCAGCCGAGTTTTGGATGTAGGACAATCCCCCCCCCATCCCAGGAACCAGTCTGGTGAACCTTCGTTGCACTCCCTCTATGGCAAGTATATCCTTCCTTAGGTAAGGAGACCAAAACTGTACTCTGTATTCCAGATGTGGTCTCACCAAGGCCCTATGTAATTGTAGTCAGACATCTTTACTCTTGTACTCAAATCCTCTTGTAATAAAGGCCAACATATAATTTGCTTTCCTAACTGCTTGCTGTACCTGCATGTTAACTTTCAGTGATACGTGTACAAGGACACCCAGGTCCCTCTGAATACCAACATTTCCCAATCTCTCAACATTAAAAAAAAAATGCTATTTTTCCTACCAAAGTGGATAAGTTCACATTTCTCCACATTATATTCTATCTGTCATGTTCTTAGCCACTCACTTAATCTGTCTGCATCCCTTTGCAGCCTCCTTGCATTCTCCTCACAATTTACTTTCCCAACTAACTTTGTATCGTCAGCAAACTTGGATACATTATACTCGGTCTCCTCATCGAAGTCATTGATATAGATTGTAAATAGCTGAGGCTCAAGGACTGATCGTTGTGGCACCCCACTAGTTACAGCCTGCCAACCTGAAAATGACTCGTGTGTTCCTACTTTGTTCTCTATCTGTTAACCAATCCTCAATCCATGTTGATATGTTACCCCCTACCCCATGAGCCCTAATTTTGTGCCATAATCTCTCGTGCGGCACCTTATCGAATTCTTTACGAAACTCCATAAGCTACATCCACTGATCCACCCTGCTAGTTACAACCTCAAAAAATGCTTAGACTTTTCAAACACGACTTCTCTCCTAAATCTGTATTGACTCTGCCCAATCATATTCTGATTTTCTAAGTGCCCTGTTAGTAATAGATTCTAGCATTTTCACTACAGTTGATGGCAGGATGTCGTGCTGCTCTTTCCATCGAATTACAGTTTTAAAACTTCCAAGAATAGACTGCTTTTTTTTAATCAAAGAAAAATCTCCTTGCCCCTGAAGGTTATAGAGCAAAATAAAACTCAAGGGGGGAGAAATTCGGTATATCCCTGATTGGGGCGCTAAAACTTTAAACGTTGAAAATTTAGCACCAGGCGCTAATCATTCTCGCCCCCCGAAATTCAGTTTTAGCGCTCCAAGAGGGAAGTGGAGCTAAATCAAGAGCTAAACACTTCTCTTGGGGCGCTAAAGTCAGAGAGCGGCAGAGCGCTAAACAATTTCGAGCACATTGTAAACGGCACTCTTTCATCACAGAGGCTGCTTCCCTCGCTTAAAGGGAAGGGCCAGTGATGCTGCACAAGCTAGTTGTCGTCCGTTCTGGTTTTGCAAGGCGACCTGGGCGACTGCCATTGCAGCCCCAAACACACTCGAAGCTTGGACATCTTGCACCGATGAAAACTTAAAAACTTTGCGCAGGCACCAGACTGGTGCAAATAATAAAGGTTGCGCTAGCTGAAAAGAATTGCCTTTAATTACCGCTCCCGAAGCGGCCAGCCGAGTTCACAATGCCTCCTCTCGCTGGCGTTGTCGGTGCGAGTAAATTTCCATCTGGGGCGATAACATCACGATCTGCGAGGCGCTCAAGGCCCAGGCGCTAACCGGCACTGAAGTTCGCGGGCGTCGCTGCATTTTCCGCGCCCAGATGCTAACCCCTTAGCACCCCCGCCAGGCGCTAACGGGAGGCGCTAACTTACCGAATTTCTAAGATGTAAAATATTCTTGTTTACCTTCTTGTGACTACAACAACAACAAACAACTTGTATTTATGTAGTGCCATTAACGTATTAAAACGTACCAAGGCGCTGCACAGGAGCGTTACAAAACAAAATTTGACACTGACCAACATAGAGATATTAGGGCAGAGGTCAAATGGGTAGGTTTTAAGGAGTGTCTTAAAGGAGAAGAGAGAGGTGGAGAGGTTTAGGGTGGGAATGCCAGAGGTTAGGGCCTAGGCAAGAGAAGGCACGGCCGCCAATGGTGGAGTGATTAAAAGCTGCAATGCTCAAGAAGCCAGAATTAGAGGAGCGCAGAGATCTGAGGGTAGTGGGGCTGGAGGAGATTACAGAGATAGGGAGGGGCGAGAACAAGGATGAGAATTTTAAAATCAAGGTGGTGCTTAACCGGGATCCAATGTAGGCCAGCGAGCACAGAGATGATGGGTGAAGGGGACTCGGTGCGAGTTAGGACACGGGGGCAGCAGAGTTTTGGATGACCAAGTTTACCGAGGGTGGGAGGCCGGCCAGGAATGTGTTGGAATAGTCAAGTCTAGAGGTAGCAAAGGCACGATTGAGGGTTTCGTCAGTGGCTGAGCTGAGGCAGGGACGGAGCTGGGCAATATTCCGGAGGCGGAAATAGGCGGTCTTAATGGTGCAGCTATGTGGTCGGAAGTTCTTTTCGGGGTCACATCTGACACCAAGGTTGCGAACAGCGTGGGCTCAGCCTCAGGCAGTTGCCGGGGAAAGGGGTGGAGTGGGTGCCCAGGGAACGGAGTTTGTGGTGGGGACCGAAGACAATGGCTTCGGTCTTCCCAATATTTAATTGGAGAAAATTTCTGCTCATCCAGTACTGGATGTCGGACAAGCAGTCTGACAATTTAGAGATGGTGGAGGGTCGAGAGAAGTGGTAGTGAGGTAGAGCTGGGTGTCGTCTGCGTACATGCGGAAACTGGTGGTGTGTTTTCGGATGATGTTGCCGAGGGGCAGCATGCAGATGAGAAATAGGAGGGGGCCAAGGATGGACCCTTGGGGGACTCCAGAAGTAACGATGCGGGAGTGGGAAGTGAAGCCATTGCAGGTGATTCTTTGACTACGATTAGATAGATAAGAATGGAACCAGGCGACGCAGTCCCACCCAGCTGGACGAGGATGTTGGGGGAGGATGGAGTGGTCAACCGCGTCAAAGGCTGCAGACGTGTCGAGAAGGATGAGGAGGGATAGTTTACTACATGATGGGTCCGATTGACTCCATGGTCCCAACAAATTTGGAACTATCTCCGTCTATGCTTGGGGTGAGATGAAGTAAGGTGGGAGGAGGTGCGTGTGGAGCATCAACACTGGCATGGACCAGTTGGGCCGAATGGCCTGTTTCTGTGCTGTACATTCTATGTCATGCATCCATCAAGTCTTGTTCTTAACCCAGTATTTACCCAACCGCTTTTGAAGGAGTTAGTAGACCAGAGATTAACCGCTTGCAGCCATCTAGACCCTAAACTCTAGAATTCCCTCCCTCAACCGCTCTACCTCCCTCTCCTGTTTAAGACCCTCCATAAAACCTACCTTTCTGACCAAGCTTTTCGTCACCCCTCCTACTATCTCCTTTCTTTGGCTCACTGTCAATTTTTGTCTATTGCACTCCAATGAAGCGCCTTGGGACGTTTCCTACATTGAAGACTTTAAAGTGTTTTTCAATCGCTCATACAAAATAAGAAAACTTTTAAATTGATTAATTCCACCAAGCTATAAATAGGGGACAGGTTAATTCTAATCCCTAGTCTGGTTTGAGGAATGCATGTTTTGTATTTGTGCCCTGTAGCCCTATATTCGCACTTCATTGCCTTCAGCTTCTATCAAGCGATTGATTTCTGACAGTCTTTCGGCAGTTTGGAATGAATGAGAATGGGTTGTAGTTCCACCTCTTGTCAGGGGATCACTGACTTGATGCAGGCCTTTGACAATGCTGCTTCGTAATTAGTTACTGGCAGATCGGACCAGATTGATTCTTCCTCCTGACTTTCCGCTTTCATTTCAGTGGAGAAATGTCTGGATCCAGATCAACTGCCCTGACGGAAATCGGTAACTATCCTTGTTGCCCTGCATCATGGCGTACCAGCATGCTGGCCAATTTAGAGGCTTTAATCCAGGCAGTGAAAATGTCCCGTAGTTACTGTTGCCCAGTTAATCTGCTCCGAACTTTATAGCACTTCTATCTAGAGACAGCAACAATATAGTACAGAATGTTCTTATTACCACAAGATAGTACATGTGAAATGACAATAGGCTTTCTCTGCAATATGTTACAGGTATTTTATTTTGGAGATGTGTTCAGACTAGGTTGTAAAAATGTGACTTGCTGCTTCATACTTGTTTTGATCTCCCCGAATTAACTTTTCATTCACCAAAGAGTGACCTTAACCAGAGAAAATAAGCCCTCTGGAAAAAGCAATAAAGCACATCCTTGATGTATCCTGGCAGCTGCAATGGACTACAGAAGGTCAGCTGCAGCGGCGTAGGAAGCTGGAGGAGAGCACTGACTTCTGGGAGGTGACCAGCAAGGGATGAGCAGCCCGAGTTCTGGCAGTTTGTCTATAAATCACTGTCTCAGTGTATTCTAATCACGCTGTTTGGACCAGTTATTTGGATGCAGTTTTCACGAACGTTGATTGTTGTAGATCTGGAATATTATTGGACACTACCTGATGCTCAAACCACTCCTTCACTCTCTCGCCACCTTTGACACTCTTGTCCCCAGCAGAACCTTCACACTCGCCCATCTTGGTTGCTCACCCCCCGGTTATGGACCCATCTCCATTCCTTCAAGTCCATGGGGTGCAGACTTGAGCGCCTGTGTAACACTTGACATTCAATGGCATTACCATCACCGAATCCCCCACCATCAACATCCTGGGGGTCGCCATTGACCAGAAACTTAACTGGACCAGCCACATAAATACTGTGGCAACACGGGCAGGTCAGAGGCTGGGTATTCTGCAGCGAGTGTCTCACCTCCTGACTCCCCAAAGCCTTTCCACCATCTACTAGGCACAAGTCAGGAGTGTGATGGAAAACTCTCCACTTGCTTGGATGAGTGCAGCTCCAACAACACTCAAGCTCAACACCATCCAGGACAAAGCAGCCCGCTTGATTGGCACCCCCTCTACCACCTCCACCACCGGAGCACCGTGGCTGCAGTGTGAACCATCTACAAGATGCACTGCAGCAACTCACCAAGGCTTCTTCGGCAGTACCTCCAAACCCGCGACCTCTTCCGCCTAGAAGGACAAGGGCAGCAGGCGCATGGGAGCACCACCACCTCCAAGTTCCCCTCCAAGCCACACACCACCCTGACTTGGAAATATATCACCGTTCCTTCATCGTCGCTGGGTCAAAATCCTGGAACTCCCTCCCTAACAGCACTGTGGGAGCACCTTCACCACACGGACTGCAGCGGTTCAAGAAGGCGGCTCAAGGGGCAACTAGGGATGGGCAATAAATGCTGGCCTTGCCAGCGACGCCCACATCCCATAAAAACAAATTAAAAAAAATAATTGGTTTCGCCATCCATCAGCAGATCTGGCTGTACCACATCAAGTGAGATTGGGCCCCACTGTCCTCTCCCCAAACCATTCGCTACTCCAGGAACATCCTGGAGAGCAGAGAGAACTCCAGGCTTTTTTTTTTCCTCCACTGCGTGTTTTGTGTCTCCTCCCTTTTTTCCATGCTCGCCTCCAACAGCAAGTGCAAGCAGCTCATGGATTTCTTTGTCATTAAGGCTGTGACCAGCTATCTCTGCTTTATCTCCCCAGCAGGACCCCCGTCGCACTCTAGTTTCTCTCCCGCCTCTCCTGGTGCTCCGGGACCCACCGCCTGCTTTCTTGACCCCATTTCCACTAAACTGCTGGCCACCCAACTTCTCTTCCTGGCTCCCACGGCAGCCCTTCTCAGGTCACATCCCTCTCCCTTCTTTAAAAAAAAAAAAATTTTTTAATCACCCCCTGCTCACCAAAAAAAAAAATCCACCCTCGAGCCTTCGTCCCTCATCTCCAATATCTCTTTCCCCTCAAGTCCATTGGATATGTTGTCACCTTTCAAATCCATTCCCATCTTTCACTATCTCTCTCTTTAAATCTCTCCTGTCAGGTTTCTTGTTTATCTTCTGTTATAAATGCTAGTTGTTCACAATCGCGCTCTACTTTTTAATTTAAAGCTGTAACTTCGAGAGGTACTGCTGAGCAGCTACAGCTGAATTCAAATCAGGCCGGCCCCATTTCTGTGGTAGGATGTACGTGCAGTATCTAGTCACTTGCGGATTATAATAAGCCTGCCATGTCGGAGTAAGTGTACAACAATTGCGTTAATGTAATTGACTCTCGTCTGTGCCATTGACCGCATCCATCGACATTTGCAATGCGATCAATATTACGCGCGATCACCCTGTTTCTTGCAAGCCGCTCCCTTGTTTTCACTTGTAGCATCTTTTTCAACCCACCAGTTGCCCTTCTGGCAAGTTGGCAAATTCAAATTTCCCGTCTCACATCGAGCAGATTTAGGATGACAATATTTTTTAAAATGTCAATATACATGGGAACCTACTTTACATTCTGGTCCCGCTGTACTAGAAAGAAATTTTTTATTTATACATTCACACGATGTGGGTGTCGCTGGCAAGGCCAGCATTTATTGCCCATCCCTAGTTGCCCTTGAGAAGGTGGCGGTGAGCCACCTTCTTGAACCGCTGCAGTCACGTGCGGTGAAGGTGCTCCCACAGTGCTGTTAGGGAGGGAGTTCCAGGATTTTGACCCAGCGACGATGAAGGATCGGCCGATATATTTCCAAATCAAGATGGTGTGTGACTTGGAGGGGAACTTGGAGGTGGTGGTGTTCCCATGTGCCTGCCGCCCTTGTTCTTCTAGGTGGAAGAGGTCACAGGTTTGGGAGGTGCTGCTGAAGAAGCCTTGGTGAGTTGCTGCAGTGCATCTTGTAGATGGTACACACTACAGCCACGGTGCGCCGGTGGTGGAGGGAGTGAATGGTTAAGGTGGTGGATGGGGTGCCAATCAAGCGGGCTGCTTTGACCTTAATGGTGTTGAGCTTCTTGAGTGTTGTTGGAGCTGCACTCATCCAGGCAAGTGGAGAGTATTCCATCACACTCCTGACTTGTGCCTTGTAGGTGGTGGAAAGGCTTTGATGAGTCAGGAGGTGAGACACTCACTGCAGAATACCCAGCCTCTGACCTGCTGTTGTAGGCGCAGTATTTGTGTCTGGTGCAGTTAAGTTTCTGGTCAATGGTGACTCCCAGAATGTTTAATTTACTAATACTAATATAGGAATAAGAACAGCAGCACCTCCCGGATTGCTCAGTCGTCCTGATCTTTCTCCTGGCTATATCCCTGTTATCTGTCGTATTCCAATTGAATCAAAAGTTGATCCGATTGTTTGCCAAATACTTCAGCTGTGTATTGGTGTTTGTGTGTCAGGCGTGGCTCAGTGGGTCGCACTCTCGCCTCTGAGTCAGAAGGTTGTGGGTTCAGAGTCCCACTCCAGAGACTTGAGCACATAATCCAGGCTGTCACTCCAGTGCTGAGGGAGCGCTGCAATGTCAGAGGTGCCGTCTTTCAGATGAGACGTTAAACCGAGGCCCCGTCTGCTCCCTCAGGTGGACATAAGATATCACGGCACTATAGGAAACTTTTTTTTATCCGGCACGGACGGGACCGACGTGGTGCCGGTTCACTAAAAATTCCGGATAAGAGATACGGAGCTGAGAGCTCCATATAAAGCAACAAACCCTGTTGCTTAGCAACAGGTTTAGAACATTGGCCACAAGTTGCAAGCGTCTCTGTAGCTTAGCAACAGCTGCAGCCACACCCTTGCACAGCAACAGATGGAGGAAGGCAAGTAATAAAAGTTACCTGAACCTACTCCTGAATTTTGCCGGTTAACCGAGATTTCCGGTTATTTCGGTGCCGGTAAATCGAAAGTTTCCTGTATTTTGAGGAAGAGCAGGGGAGTTATCCCCGGTGTCCTGGCCAACATTTGTCCCTCAACCAACATCACCAAAATAAATTATCTGGTTGTCATCACATTTCTGTTTGTGGGACCCACGTTTCTGACATTACAACAGTGACTCCACTTCAGAAGTACTTAATTGGCTTTGAATCGCTGTGGGATATCCTGAGGTTGTGAAAGGCGCTATATAAATGCAAGTTCTTTCTCTCCGTAAGCATGATGTTCTTCCCTAAGGTTAGCTCAGCATGATGTTGCCCAAAATCGTTTCCTTGTTACCAGTTTCCTTCTTTGTCCCACGCAAAGCCGAGTCTACTACAAATGCACCACCCATTCATGAAGTGACACTGAACGCGGGTTTGCATAAATCAGTTTGTGCAGCAGTAAATGGAAGACCAGTTCCAGACAGTGCAGCCCTCAACTTAATTTGTGTAGATGTTTGAGACATCAAGTCTGCTTGAATTATGAAGATAAGAATTTCTTTTGTAATGACTCCTACTCTTTGGCTCTTCCAGTTCGCTATGGCTGCTCCGCCTCCTCCCTCATTAGTGTATTAATTTAACAAAATGTTCCGTCACTTGCATTATGAAGTGCGCTGTGTGAATCCATTTTGACGGTACTGTAATGAGTGCTTTGTTTTGGTGTTAGCAGCCTGATATTAAGACTTGGTAACTCTCCAGTCATCTTTGGAACGAGTATTACCTTCCTAATCGATGCTGAGTACAGTAGCATATTTTTAGTTTAACCAGCTCTAGATTATACCAGTGACCTACTTTAAAACCCAAACCCCCATTCATAGAAAAAAAAAAGCATAGAAGATAGGAGCAGGAGTAGGCCATTCGGCCCCTCGAGCCTGCTCTGCCATTCAATGCGATCATGGTTGATCATCCAAATTCAGTACCCTGTCCCTGCTATCTCCCCATACCCCTTGATTCCTTTAACCTTAAGAAATATATCCAACTCCTTCTTGAATATATTTAATGAATTGGCCTCTACTGCCTTCTGTGGTAGAGAATTCCACAGGTTCACCACTCTCTCTGGGTGAAGAAATTCCTCCTCATTGCTGTCCTAAAAGGCCTACCCCTTATCCTTAGACTGTGACCCCTGGTTCTGGATTCATCTTGCGCTCACAGTCCCAAAGCACTTTAAAACCAATAGATTACTTTTGAAACAGAGTCAATTTTGTTATGTATGCAAAGAACTGCCTGAAAGGGTGGTAGAGGCAGGAACCCTCACAACATTCAAGAAGCATTTGGATGAGCACTTGAAATGCCATTGCATACAAGGCTATGGACCAAATGCTGGAAAATGGGATTAGACTGGACAGGGAGGGATGGGCGGCGCAGACACGATGGGCCGAAGGGCCTCTTTCTGTGATGTAAAACTCTATGACTCTCTCCCCATTGCTTTGTGCTGGGATATGGGTCTAGAGGTACCAGCAGCTCCCTTGTTCTTTGCATACATAACAAAATTGACTCTGTTTCAAAAGTAATCTATTGGTTTTAAAGTGCTTTGGGACTTACTGAGGACAGGAGAAGACTTTACTTAAGTGAAAGCTTGCTTGTTCATCTGTCCGTCCGTCCGTCCATCCTTCATTTCTTTCAATACAATCGAAATATAGGCCATTCACCCCCTCGAGCCTGTTCGGCCATTCGGTTGGATCATGGCTGATCTGTATCCGAACGGCTTGGTTTCGCAACTCTTCGGTTTTGCCTAACAAAAACCTATCAAACTCGGTTTTGAAATTTTCAATTGACCCCCCACCCCCCCCTTCCAGCCTCAACCATGCCGAAGAGGCTGTTCTTCATCTGCAAGTCTAAACAGTGATTATTAGCAGGCTATTCAGCCACGCAGGATTGGGAGAGAGCAGCCAAGCCTGGTCTCCAGCCAACACCCCCCCCCCCGCCCACCCCAAACACTAACAGCAGATGTGGATTAGACATTTCACGACCAGCGTGCGATCACTCTTCGGTGCAGTCGTGAGATGTTGTACAGTAAACAGTTCATTGTGCACAAGAATCGGGAGCAGGCCGTACGGCCCCTCGAGCCTGTTCCGCATTATAGTTATCAGTCAATGCTGATTAAAGTTAAGTTATCAGCACATAACTATAATGTGTAAAATGTTGCATTCTAGGGTATGGTGCCTGTGATGGCCTGTTATGACCTGTGCACTGAAATCCATCCTTTACAGTCTGCCCCAAAACAGCTCATTTTGATAAATTGGCCTAATTACTTACTAACTTCTCCTCGGTCCCTGTTAGTAAACGAGGTGCCCTTGTTCTAGTAAAGGTGCCAGCACAAATGATGTCTGCTGAACAGGTGGGCCTCGCTTCAGGTACTGGGGTTATAACTGGTGTAAGTGGGCTTCCGGTTTGCTTAAACTTGAGGGTGAGACTGCTGTTGTTTATGCGTATGCCATAATCGGATATCCTGCATACGTGTAAATTGCTTGCTGCAAAGTGTTGGGGGCTGTGGGTGTAAGGTCCGGGTCACATTGGTCAGTAGGCTGTCCATGATGTCAAAAGATGATTGGTTTCTTAGTGCTACACAGTGTATGCTGACACCGTATTAAGCTGTCAGTTTGTAATCCCTAAACCAAACTGAGACCTAATTTCAAAAAAAAAAAAAAAAATCCATTCTCTGGATCTGGGCGTCGCTGGCAAAGCCGGCATTTATTGCCCATCCCTAGTTGCCCATGGCCTGCTGATGATGGGCCGACTTCATGAACCACTGCAGTCCGTGTGGTGAAGGTACTCCCACAATGCTATTAGGTAGGGAGTTCCAGGATTTTGACCCAGCGGCGATGAAGTAACGGTGATATATGTCCAAGTCAGGATGGTGTGAGACTTGGAGGCGGTGGCGTTCCCATGCGCCTGCTGCCCTTGTCCTTCCAGGTAGTGGAGGTGGCGGGTTTAGGAGGCGCTGCCGAAGAAGCCTTGGCGAGTTGCTGTGGTGCGTCCTGTAGATAGTACACACTGCAGCCACGGTGCGCCGGTGGTGGAGAGCGTTGAGTGTTTAAAGTGGTGAATGGGCTGCCTGTCAAGCAGGCTGCTTTGTTCTGGATGCTGTCGAGCTTCTTGAGCGTTGCACCTGCACTCCTCCAGGCAAGTGGAGAGTATTCCATCACCCTCCTGACCTTTGCCTTGCAGGTGCTGGAGAGGCTTCGGGGAATCGAGAGGTGAGCCGCTCATCACAGAATGCCTAGCCTCTGACCTGCTCTAGTCGAGTGAACTCTCGCCTCACCTCTCGAATTCAGTTGAGAGCTTTTTTTTTGGTCAACCAGGGACAAGATTAGAAATGGAAAAAGCTACAATGTTAAAAATAGCCAGTAATGTCAAAAAATGTTTAAAATGGTCAACATCCTGAGCTAAATGGCACAATAAGTTGGGTGGGCTGAATGACCTTTATATAGAAGTGTGCTTATTTAGTATTGCGGATTAGCACCAATATGCTTGATGGGCCTTCAGTAACCACAACTAGAAGTTATAGACTTAAACAAGTTGGCTTTTAATCACTAAGATCGGAGCTAACATCTCAACACGCCGACTGGTTCACAGGAATGAGTCATACAGATCCTGGGATCTTTATGTAAGAGAAGTCAGGGGCGGAGACAAGAGCCAAGACCTGGAACCTCCCAGGTTAGTCGGGAAAGAGGAAGTGAAACTATACACAGTGGGGGACGGTAATATACATGAGTGCAAAACGAATACAGGATCAAGACAAACAGATTTCATTACAATGCTATACTCGGGGGGAACAAAATTTTTGAAAAGCTGTGATAGTCTGTTTAAATGACTTTTTCCCTCCACTACGTTCTCTCCTGGAACCACCGATACTTTACTCTAGTGTCATAGAGCGTAAAGTGCTTTCTCCTGACACAAACCATGTTTGGATATTCACAATCTATCATCGTGCTGCTGAACGTTCTTCACGGTTCATGAACTTGCAAGGAACGTTTCACACCCCCAGCATTACACGTTCCGGGAATCCATGACCGTACTGCTCGTGTCTACATTTAGTGAAATTCTTGGATGTTAATATTTGTAACCATTACTTTCATTTGGGTGTACCCCTTTGATGTTACTGGTCCGTGCTCCTCTGAATGTTCCTCTCGCGCTGCAAGCATCCCATCTTACACGCTGTTTCGCCATCCTGCATCTGCTATGTTGAAGTCATTGTACAGTTTGCTTTTCCTAACTCGTAACTATTTTAGGAACCCAATACTGGAACTTCTTCCTGCCCTCGGTGCTTCCTTCCTACTACAGGAAACTTTCGATTTACCGGCACCTAAATAACCGGAAACCTCGGTTAACCGGCAAAATTCAGGAGTAGGTTCAGGTAACTTTTATTACTTGCCTTCCTCCATGTGTTGCTGTGCAAGGGTGTGGCTGCAGCTGTTGCTAAGCTGCAGAGACACTTGTAACTTGTGGCCATTGTTCTGAACCTGTTGCTAAGCAACAGGGCTTGTTGCTTTATACGGAGCTCTCAGCTCTCATATCTTTTACTATAGCGCTCGGTGATCTGGAATTTTTGATGAACCGGCACCACGTCGGTCCCGTCGGTGCCGGATAAAAAAAAAAGTTTCCTGTACAAGCTTCACAGTTTTAAAAAGCCAAGCTCGGTGTTATTTAATGACCACCTCCTTTTTAACCTTGGTACTTACTGCACTATGGGCCTTGGCTTCGCAGTAGGAAAAAACCCCAACATAAATGGTTGTGTTCAATGTGTTCTCTTTTTTCGTGCGCAGTCCCTTTAACTGGCTGCGCAGCACATTCAAATTTTCGCGTATGTGCGGTTTCTTGCATGTAAAAGCCGGTGAGCCGCCTACGCGGGACTTCCAGAGCACTGCGCAGTCACACAGTTTAGTGAGAACGTTGGTTGTGATCCAGCGGAACATAGGAACAATCTCTCTTCTCTTAGGCAGACCCTCGGAACCGAGGATGACTTGCTTCCACATTAAAATGACTTCTCAGGTGACTGATGAGTCCAGTGCGGGACCTACAGACTCTGTCACAGGTGGGGCAGACGGTGGTTGAAGGGGCGGCTGGGTGGGGTGCTTGGGTTGATGTGCGCTGCTTGTGCTTGTCTTCCGGCGAAGAGACTCGATGTTCAGCGCCTTCCCGGATGCTTCTCCTCCACTTTGTGCGTTCTTGGGCCAGGGATTCCCAGGTGTCAGTGGGGATGTTGCACTTTTTCAAGGAGGCTTTGAGGGTGTCCTTGAAACGTTTCCTCTGCCCACCTGGGGCTCTCTTGCCATGTCGGAGCTCCAAGTAGAGCGTTTGTTTTGGGAGTCTCATATCGGGCATGCAGACGATGTGACTCGTCCATCGGAGCTGATCGAGTGTGGTCAAAGCTTCGATGTTGGTCTGAGCGAAAACACTGACGTTGGTGCGCTTATCCTGCCAATGGATTTGCAGGATCTTGCGGAGGCAGCGTTGGTGCTACCTCTCCAGTGCTTTGAGATGCCTGCCGTACATGGTCCATGTCTCTGAGGCATACAGCAGGGCGGGTATCACTCCTGCTCTGTAGACCATGAGCTTGGTGCCGGGTTTGAGGTCCTGGTCTTCAAACACTCTCTTCCTCAGGTGACCGAAGGCTGCACTGGCACACTGAAGGCGGTGTTGGACTTCTTCATCGACGTCTGCCCTTGTTGACAGTAGGCTCCTGAGGTATGGAAAGTGGTCCACGTTGTCCAAGGCCTTGTCGTGGATTTTGATAATCGGGGAGCAGTACTGTGTGGCGGGGGCAGGTTGGTAGAGGACCTTTGTCTTACGGATGTTTAGTGTAAGGCCCATGCTCTCATACGCTTCGGTGAAAGTGTTGACGATGGTTTGGAGTTCGACCTTCGAGTGAGCGCAGACGCAAGCGTCATCTGCATACTGTAATTCGACGACAGCGGATGGAACGACCTTGGATCGGGACTGGAGGTGACGGAGGTTGAACAGTTTCCCGTTTGTTCTGTAAATTAGCTCCACTCCAGTGGGGAGCTTACCGAGGGTGAGATGGAGCATCGCAGCAAGGAAGATCGAGAAGAGCGTTGGTGCGATGACACAGCCTTGCTTGACCCCGGTCCGTACGTCAATTGAGTCTGTGGTGGAACCATTGGTCAGGATCACGGCTTGCATGTTGTCGTGAAGCAGGCGGAGGGCAGCCGAATTTGAGGAGGACACTCCATAATCCCTCATGGTTGACAGTGTCGAAGGCCTTTGTGAGATCAAAGAAGGCCATGTACAGCGGTTGGTGCTGTTCCCTGCATTTCTCTTGTAATTGACGCGTGGTGAAGATCATATCCATTGTGCCCCTTAGTGGGCGGAATCTGCATTGCGACTCTGGGAGGAGCTCTTCCGCCACTGGGACAGACAGGTAAAGACCCTCTGGTCCATTGCGCCTGTCCCACACAATTGCGATACCTTGTGTATCACAATATATGCACTCCGCACCACCCGAGACCATGTGATGTCTTGGGAGAGGCGAAAAAGCAGATTTAAAAAAACAACCCAGGCCAATTTGGGGAGAAAAAATCTGGGAAATTCCTCTCCAACCCATCTAGGCAATCAAAACTAGCCCAGGAGATCACTGGCCCCGAATTCCCTGCTGTCCCTACTTTCTGTAAGAGGTGGTCTCCGCCCCAGCCAGAAAGGTGGTGAAAGCTGCACAACACACTATAGGAATTAGTCTACCTGCTGTCCAGGATATCTACCCCGAGAGGTGCCGGGGGAAGGCCCTGAGAATCATCAAAGACGCGAGCCAGCCCAGCCACAACCTCTTCGCCCTGCTCCCGTCCGGTAAGAGATACTGAAGCATACGGTCTCGTACCAACAGGTTTCGAAACAGCTTCTACCCCCAGGCCATAAGACTCATGAACGAATAATTTATTATTATTTATTACTGTTGTTTTATTATTACTGTATTTCTATTAGTATTTTTATCATTGCTATGCCATATTTATTCCAATGTTGGGAGGACTCGTAAAAATCAACATTTCATTGTGCAGTACACACGTCTGCTGCATATATGACAAATAAAATTGAATTGAATTGAATTGAAAACTGGTCCAGCTCTCGCTTGAAGGATGGGTCTAATCCAACAACCGTGCAGGTTCCACAAGTAAGAAGCCTACTGTTGACGTTGGTTGATTCTAGTTGGGAGGAGAAAAGGAAAAGGGGAAGAGATACTTATCCGCATTCTTTATGTACTCTTTACGTACTTCAATATGCTGATGGGGTACAAGCTTGTCACTTGTGGCAGCTGGGTAAATTTTGAAAAATCAAATCACCAGCAAAATTATACGTAACAAATCTGCACAGAGCTAATTGAAAAGGACTAATTTCATTTAGGAGCTATCCTAAAATCTCATGTACGAGATGCACTTTCATGTTTGTATGCACTCTTGTGTTTAAGGGTAGGGGTGTTGTGCACCAGTCCTAGATCTTTACTGTTACTCATTTGTAATATCAGTAAATGTACAAGGGGGTGTGAATTTTAAGCTGGGTTCTATTCACCGACCCTGCATTTGCCAGAACTGCTGTATTGAGCTAGTGGAATTGATTTGTGTAAATCTGGTTGAATGTTCAAAGTACCTGCTTAACAGAACTGCGTGGGCGCCATATGCCCGTCCGTCCTCGCATTAGACCGCAATAATTTTCTGTCTGCATATAGTCACACCGCTATTCCCGGCCAGAATGGACATCATCGGATAATTCCCCCTTCAATTATGCCTGGAGACCGCATTGCTGCAAGTGACTGGGATTGATTTCACGCACACAATTTGTACTGTGTAACTATCCTCCACTCACGGCAATTTACTGGAGAAATCACCCTGCTTTTATTGGGAGAAGTTGCTATAGTTTCGGTCATAAGTTCTGTTTCCTCCAGTTCATAGAGACTCTCTTTAAATAGACTCTGTAGACTGTTTGCAGTAGTGCGCTGAGTAAATAGACTTTACTGTAAAATAGACTGTTGGCTGCGAGTCCTGCGCAAGTCCCGCCCCCACCTGCAACTCATTGGCTGATCGTGCAACTCATCGACTAACGCAGTGGTGTTGTTTTCTAGTGGCTCTGTGTCTCCATCCCCATTTGATCATGAGATTCTGTCTGTGCATTAATAAGGTCACATCAGAAAGAAGGTATTGGTGACTGTTGGCCATCACCCTGTTGGCAAACAGATCCAAGACAGAAAAACTGTTCCTTTCCACCAGCAGGCTCATAATGTACAGCTGGTTCATTCCAGGGTGATCTTTTTGTAATGCAGAAACACTGATGTGTCTCTTTTTTCCCTTTCCAGGGTCGGCATGTCAAAACGGGGCAGCTTGCGGCCATCAAAGTTATGGACGTCACCGAGGTATGGAAAGCCTTCGATTATGGCAGTAACAGTGGACTGGGCCATTTCTGCTATCTCTTGAAGCTACATTAGGAAAAACATTTTTGAAGGTTACTGCATGATGAGTAGGATTTTGTTGTTAAATTTCCTTCAATTTGTTTTATATTAAAATGTTAAAAAAATTATTATCTAGGAACATGGGAATTACTAGATGAAAAAAGACCAAGGTCTGTCTAGTTTGCCTTCTACCAGCCTGGTAGTCGCATGATACAATGATAATGGAGTTGTTGACTAAACATAGCAATCAGTCTCTCTCAATTAGTCTACAACAGACCCAGACATGAGGCAACAAAACCCCCAGCGGTGGAGAGCTTTGGGATCCACAGGTCCGAAGACACCGGTTCCTCCCAAGCATGCTCCATTTACCACGTCATGCCATAAGAGTCATAACGACACAGAAGGAGGCCATTTGGCCCATCGAGTCCGTTCCAGCTCTCTGTAAAGCAATCCAGTCAGTCCCATTCATCCGCTCTATCCCCGTAGCCCTGCAGGTTTATTTCCCTCAAATGCCTATCCAGTCTCCCCTTGAAAACATTGAGTGTCTCCGCTTCCACCACTTCCGTCGGCAGCGAGTTTCAGGTCCTCACCACTCGCTGCGTAAAAAAGTTTTTAAGGACATAAGGAATAGGAGCAGGAGTAGGCCATTCGGCCCTTCGAGCCTGCTCCGCCATTCAATGAGATCATGGCTGATCTTCTGCCTCATCTCCATTCACTGGCCCTATCGCCATATCCCTTGATGCCCTTACTAGTCAGAAATCTATCAACTTCTGTTTTGAATATACCCAATGACTGAGCCTCCACTGCCCTCTGTGGTAGAGAATTCCAAAGATTCACCACCCTCTGTGTGAAGAAATTTCTTCTCATCTCAGTCCTGAATGGCCTACCCTATATCCTGAGGCTGCGGCCCTGGTTCTAGCCTCCCCAGCCAAGGGAAACATTCTCCCAGCATCCACCCGATCAAGCCCTGTAATAATTTTGTATGCTTCAATGAGATCCACTCTCATTCTTCTGAATTCGAGAGAATACAGGCCTAGTTTACTCAATCTCTTCTCATACGCCAGTCATGCCATCCCAGGAATCAATCTCGTGAACCTTCGTTGCACTCCCTTTATGGCAAGTATATCCTTCCTTGGGTAAGGAGACCAAAATTGTACACAGTACTCCAGGTGTGGTCTCACCAAGGCCCTATATAATTGGAGTAAGACTTCTTTACTCCTGTACTCAAATCCTCTTGTAATGAAGGCCAGCATACCATTTGCCTTCCTAATGGCTTGCTGCACCTGCACATTCACTTTCAGTGACTCATGTACAAGGACACCCATGTCCCTTTGAGCATCTGCATTCCCCAATCTTTCACCATTTAGGAAATACTCTGCCTTTGTTTTTTCTACCAAAGTGGATAACTTCACATTTATCCACATTATATTCCATCTGCCATGTTCTCACCCACTCACTGAGCCTGTCGCGATCCCCTTGAAGCCTCTTCACATCCTTTTCACAACTGACACTGCCACCTAGCTTTGTATCATCAGCAAATTTGGAAATGTTAGATTTAGTCCCCACATTGATATAGATTGTGAATAGCTGGGGCCCAAGCACCGATCCTTGCGGTACCCCACTAGTCACAGCCTGCCATCCTGAAAAAGACCCGTTTATCCCTACTCTTTGTTTTCTGTCTGTTAACCAATTCTCAATCCATGCTAGTATATTACCCCCAATTCCATGTGCCCTAATTTTGTTCACCAACCTCTTGGGACCTTATCGAAGGCCTTCTGAAAATCCAAATAGACCACATCTACCGGTTCCCCTTTGTCTACTCCACTAGTTACATCCTCAAAGAACTCCAATAGGTTTGTTGAACAGGATTTCCCTTTCATAAATCCATGTTGACTCTGCTCAATCTTACTATTAGTTTCTAAGGGGGGAAAATTCAGTTGGTTGTGCCACCCGTTAGCGCCTTAAGAGGGCGCTAAGTGGGGCGCAAACCAACTAGCGCCCGGGCGCGGCACTGCCCACGCCTCCTGCCAAATTCAGCGGGAGGTTAGTGGTGGTGCTAACCGGTAGTGCTGCGCCGCTGGCAATGACGTCATGGTGTGCGCAGCGCACCGCTCATGCCCCGGCCGCGATCTTCGGGAGCGCCCCCTGATTTACCGCCGGACGCTATGTTCGACAGGGTCAGGGTGGCGTACCTGCGGCCGGGGAGGCGCAATTTAAAGGCGAGGTGCGGGACGGCCATTTTTGTTGCTGGCCGCCTGCCAGCACCTGTCTGCGCTCCTGTCCCCGGCCTCCTGAACTCCACCCCCACTGAGTGCCGGCTGCGCTCCAAGAGCCCGGCACTTCTCTTGGGTGCCGGGCTCTTTTGCCTGCACTCCCGATCCCCGGGGGCCTAGCTGGGCCCCAGGTCGTGGTGCACAAGGCCCCTCCCCTTTAAGAAGGGGAGGAAGGCCTGCAATACTGCGGTGCGACGTGCCGCAGCGTGTGGCGCTGCAGCACATAACGCCGCAATATTGACTCTCAGCGCCCCAAGAGGGATGCGGGGCGCTTCAAGTAGCGCCCCGCTTCCCTCTTGGGGCGCAACCACTCAATTTCCGTCGCGGGGCGCTACTCAATTTTTAGCCCTAAGTGTCCAGTTATTGCTAACTTTATAATAGATTCCAGCATTTTCCCAACTACTGATGTGAGGCTACCAGGTCTGTAGTTCCCCGTTTTCTCTCTTCCCTCCTTTCTTAAATAGCGGGTTTACATTTGCTATCCTCCAATCTGCAGGAACCGTTCCAGAATCTATAGAATTTTGGAAGATGACAACCAATGTGTCCACTATCCTAATGGCCACCTCTTTCAAAACCCTAGGATGCAGATCATCTGGTCCTTGGGATTTATCGACTTTTAGTCCCATTAATTTTGCTAGGACTGTTTTTTTACTAATAATTTCTTTAAGTTCTTCATTCTCGCCACACCCTTGCTTTTCTCGTATTTCTGGGAGTTTTTTTGTGTCTTCCTCCGTGAAGACCGAAACAAAGTATTTAATTTCTCTGCCATTTCCTCATTTCCCATTATAAATTCTCCCATCTCTGACTGTAAAGGACCTACATTTACCTTGGCCAGTCCTTTCCTTTTCACATACCTATGGAAGCTTTTACAATTTGTTTTTATATTTTTCGCTAGTTTGTGCTCCTGTTCCATTTTCCCTTTCTTTATCAATTTCTTGGTCCCCCTTTGCTGATTTCTAAAAAGATCCCAATCCTCAGCCTTTTTCTGGCAAATTTGTAAGCTTCCTCCTTTGACTTAATACAAGCTTTAATTTCTTTTGTTAGCCATGGTTGGATCACTTTTCCTTTTGGGCTTTTATGCCCTCACATCCTCCCTGTATCTCTTGCCCAAAACCTTAAATCTGTGTCCCCTAGTCCCTGTACCATCAACTAGTGGGAATAGTCCTTCCCCGTCTAAATCTTGTACACCTCGATCAAATCACCCCTCAACCTCCTTTGCTCTAATGCAAACAAATCCAGCTTCTCCAACCTGTCCTTGCAGCTAAGATCCCCCATCCCCGGAACCATTCTGGTAAATCTCCTCTGCACCCTCTCAAGGACCTTCACATCCTTCCTAAAGTGTGGTGACCAGAACTGGACGCAATACTCCAGCTGTGGCCTAACCAGTGCTTTATAAAGGTTCAGCATAACTTCTCTACTTTTGCACTCAATACCTCTATTTATGAAGCCCAGGATCCCATATGCTTTGTTAACCACTCTCTCAATATGTCCTGGCACCTCAGGGACCTATGCACATTAACTCCCAGATCCCTCTGTCCCTGTACACTCTTTAAAACTGTGCCATTAATTAAGTATATATTGCCTCTCCCTGTTCCTTCTGCCAAAATGCATCACCTCACACTTCTCTGTATTAAATTCATTCTGCCACTTGTCTGCCCATTCTGCTAGCCTTTCTATGTGCTGCTGCAGTCGATTGGTATCATCATCACTGTTTGCCACACCCCCAAGTTTGGTGTCATCGGCAAATTTAGAAATTCTACTCTGTATTCCAATATCCAGGTCATATCTATATATCAAAAAAAGCAGTGGCCCCAGCACTGACCCTTTCGGGAACACCACTGTCTACCATCCTCCAGTCTGAAAAACAGCCATTTATCACAACTCACTGTTTTCTGTCCTTAAGCCAGTTCCTTATCCAAGCTGCCACTGACCCACCTGTTCCATGAGCCTCAATTTTGTTAACCAGCCTTCTATGTGGTACTTTGTCAAACGCCTTCCTAAAATCCATGCAGACAACATCCACCTGTGGTCGTCCAGGCTACGCAAAGCGTCCAGGGCTTCCCACATGGCATAGGATGTGCACTCCACGGGACTGAGCTGCCCTGCCATACCTCTAGTTAATAGACAAAAAACTAACCCTGCAGAAATAAATTTAAAACTTAACGAAAACACTCCCCAGCGACTCACCAATCAGCCCTTTCCCTCTATTTAATAGGCTATTAACTAACTTAGCAGAAATAAACTTATAAACTTTACACTCACCAATCAGCTCCTTCCCTTGTGCCGACGTCACTTTTTTTACTCTGACACTTTTTCAAAAACTGCCTCTGTTGAGTTGCAGCCGTTCCTTTTAACGGCTCTGCTCGCATTGTGCTCCCTCTAGGTCTGCTCCTTCCGGCCTCATTCAATTATTCATATACTTTATCCCGAAATGATATTTTCTGAGAGAAATCTATCTAATTTGCATTTGAATGAATCAATACTTTCTGCTTCCACTGTTTCCCGAGGGAGCCTGTTCCATAGATTGACCGCTCGCTCGCCCGCCGATCAGTTTTGAATTTACCCCCCTTCAAGTGCAGGCTGTGTCCTCTGGTTCTGCTGTTCTGGACAAGGCAAGGTGTGAAAGAGCTTGTCATGGTCTCCATTATCTAGTCCCTTTACAATCTAAAAACAGCAATCATCCCATCTCTCAACCATCTCTTTTCATCGAAACCTCGAAGGATACAGCACAGAAGGAGGCCATTTGGCCCATCGTGTTTGTGCCGGCACTTTGAAAGAGCGATCCAATTAGCTCCCCATCCCTGTTCTTTCCCCAAAGTCCAGCAAAATTTTCCCCTTCGAGGATTTATCCAATGTCCTTTTTTTCCTCATGTCACCTCTGGTTCTTTTGCCAATGACCTTAAGTCTTTTCCCTCTGTTTACCAACCTTTCAGTCAGTGGAAACAGTTTCTCCTTATTTACTCTATAGAGTCATACAGCACAGAAAGAGGCCCTTCGGCCCATCGTGTCCGCGCCGGCCATCAAGCCCTGTCTATTCTAATCCCATTTTCCAGCACTTGGTCCGTAGCCTTGTATGCTATGGTGCTTCAAGTGCTCATCCAAATGCTTCTTGAATGTTGTGAGGGTTCCTGCCTCTACCACCCTTTCAGGCAGTGAGTTCCAGATCCCAACCACCCTCTGGGTGAAAAAGTTTTTCCTCAAATCCCCTCTAAACCTCCTGCTCTTACCTTCAAACTATGCTCCCTGGTTATTGATCCCTCTACTAAGGGGAAAAGTTCCTATCTATGCCCCTCATAATTTTGTACACCTCAGTCAGGTCCCCCCTCAGCCTTCTCTGCTCTAAGGAAAACAACCCCAGCCTGTCCAGTCTCTCTTCATAGCTGAAGCGCTCCAGCCCAGGTAACATCCTGGTGAATCTCCTCTGCACCCTCTCCAATGCAATCACATCCCTCCTATAGTGCGGCGACCAGAACTGCACACAGTGTTCCAGCTGTGGCCTAACTAGCGTTTAATGATTTAAAAACCCTTAATGATTTTGAGCACCTCTTAACCGTTTCTGCTCTAAGGAAAACAATTCCAGCTTCTGTAGTCTCCACTTAATGGAAGTTCCTCATCCCTGATATCCTAGGTGTACCGTGGTCATTTTTCATCTAGTAATTCCCATGTTCCTAGTAAATCTCCTCTGCACCTCCTCCCAAGGCCTTGACATCCTTCCTAAAGTGCGGTGCCCAGAATTGAACAATACTCCAGCTGGGGTCCTACCCAGTGTTTTAGAAAGGTTTAGCACAACGTCCTTGCTTCTGTACTCTCTCCCTCTATTTACAAAGCCAAGGATCCAGTGTGGCTTTTTAACAGCCTTCTCAACCAGTCCTGTCACCTTCAAAGATTTGTGTGTAAACCCCTGATCTCTCTGTTGCTGCGCCCCCTTTCAAATTGTACCATTTAGTTTATATTGCCTCTCATTCTTCCTATCAAAATGAATCACTTCACACTTCTCTGCGTTAAATTTTGTCTGCCATGTGTCTGCCCATTTCACCAGTCTGTCTATGTCCTCCTGAAGTCTGCTGCCATTCTCCTCACTGTTCACTACATTTCCGAGTTTTGTGTCATCTGCAAACTTTTGAAATTATACCATGTATTCCCAAATCCAGGTCATTATATATCACAAAGGGCAGTGGTCCCATTAATGAGCCCTGGGGGGACACCACTGTATACTTCCCTTCACTCTGGAAAAGTAACTATTCACCACGAATCTCAGCTTTCTGTCCCTTAGTTTTCCAGTGAGAACATACCCAAATTACATAAACACTCCTCATAATCCAATCTCTCCATTCCTTAAATCATTCTGGTTGCCCTCTCCTGTAACCTTTCAATAGCTGCAATATCCATTTTGTGCTGTGGCGACCGGAACTATACACAATATTCTCCAAGTGTGGTCACGCCAATGATTTATAAACTGGAAGGATTATCTCCCTATTTTGACTCCCTATTGACCTTTGAATACACCCCAACATCTCATTTGCTTTACTCACTGCCGTCGAGCATTGCTGCGAAATCTTCAATTTATTGTCACTCGGGACCCCCCCAGATCTTTTATTTTTTCCATGCAAGTTATTTTCATTCCATTTAAGTAATAGCCCCTTCCTGGATTGTCTTGTCCCCATGTGAAGCGCTTTGCATTCCTCTCCATTGAATTTCATCTGCCACCTGTGTGCTCGATTGCCAAGTATATTCAAGTCTCCCGGTAGCTTATCCTGTTTAGCTTTGGAGTCCCCATCGCCTCTGAGAAATTATTGCTCAAAAGGAACAAGACAACTGGTTCATGTGGTGATGTGCCAAATAACTGCCTGAATCCAAGAGGTTAAAGCTTAAAACTAAAGGCTTTTATTAAGTAAGAACATGGCATCGAGTTAACACAAGGCAGCCATCATTCATCACCGACCCAGCCCTTATGAGTAAGACTCTCACCAATCCGGAGGATCCAGAGGGGCGGGGCTAGGGAGGAGCATTAGTGGTTACATCTGTAGAACATTCCAGACATTAGCAAGTACAACAACAGCAGACAATACAAATGCCAGAACACAGTTATTTCATCACATGTGGGAAGCTGATCTAGGCTGCAAAGGATGAGGTGCAGCAAACATTTATCTTCCGATTAGGCACTTTACAGCCTTCCGGACTCAATATCGAGTTCAACAATTTCAGATCATAACCTCGGCCCCTATTAAATTTTTACTTATATTTTTTATCCACCCCTTTGTTTTGGTTTTTCCCTCTTTCCCCCCCCCCCTTTCCTTTTTTTTCTCTCCCCCACATGGCAGCTGTCTCTCATTCTGCTGGAACACTTCACACCTAATCCGAGCCGTCTTTTGTCTCCACTAGTCCTATCACCATCTCGTCTGGTTTTGAATACCTCTTAATGTCTCTTCACTTCTTTTGTTCTGTCCCAGCCCTGCCTTTCGATCTATTTCATTTCCTTTCCAGTTTTGAAAAAGGGTTAGACCCGAAACGTCGACTCTTAATTTCTCTCCACGGATGTTGCCTGGCCTGCTGAGTTTTTCCAGCATTTTCTGTTATTTTGGAGTTCCAGCATCTGCAGTATTTTGCTATCAAACATTTACCATGTTGGGTCTCTGTGTATTTTGACTACCACTTCTATTACTGCCCTCTTACACCAGCCCCCTCCCAACATTAAATCTGTCTGCTAATGCCAGTCTAATTGTACCATGTGTAGCTCCATTGAGAGCAAAAGATTCTGTAGGTAGTTCTCGCCGTACGCGGCACTATTTCATTAGTGTCAGCCGTGGCTCAGTGGGTAGTGCTCTCGCCTCCGAGTCAGAAGCCTGTGCGTTTAAATCCCACTCCAGAGACTTGAACATAAAATCTAGGCCAGCACTTCCGTGGAGTACTGAGGGAGCACTGCACTGCCAGAGGTGCTGTTTTTCAGGTGAGACTTGAAGCGAAGCCCCTTCTGCTCTCTCATGTGGACATAAACGATCCCACGGCCACAATTTTTAAGAAGAGCAGGGGAGATCTCCGCGGTGTCCTGGCCAATATTTATCCCCCAACCAACATCACTAAAACATTATCTGGTCATTAACACATTGCTGTTTGTGGGACCTTGCTGTGCACAAATTGGCTGCCCGGTTTCCTACATTTATAATTGTGACTACACTTCAAAAATACTTAATTGGCTCGAAGGTGCTTTGGGACGCCCTCGGGTCATGAAAGGCGCTATAGAAATGCAAATTCTTTCCTTTTATCGGTTGAATGGAGGTATCCATGTGGGAAATCAGCAGAACTGATCCAGCTACTTTTGGAAGAGACTGTCTGAGATTAATGCTATATAGTAGGATTTTGTATGGTGAATTTATATACTGGTCGCAACTTGAGCTTGAAAGAGCAGGGAGATCAAGGCAGGTGTGCGGTCTCCATCAACAAACTGTCCAAGACGCCGACTGACACTTCAAACACCTCAAAATTAAAGACCTCATAGAGTCATACAGCACAGAAAGAGGCCCTTCGGCCCGTCGTGTCCACGCCGGCCATCAAGCCCTGTCTATTCTAATCCCATTTTCCAGCACTTGGTCCGTAGCCTTGTATGCTATGGCGTTTCAAGTGCTCATCTAAATGCTTCTTGAATGTTGTGAGGGTTCCTGCCTCTACCACCCTTTCAGGCAGTGAGTTCCAGATTCCAACCGCCCTCTGGGTGAAAAAGTTTTTCCTCAAATCCCCTCTAAACCTCCTGCCCCTTACCTTGAAACTATGCCCCCTGGTTATTGACCCCTCTACTAAGGGGAAACGTTCCTTTCTATCTACCCTATCTATGCCCCTCTCCTTGGCTGTGGCTATCACTTTGGATTCAAGCACCGCTATCTCTGATTATTTCCTTGCCTCATCTCACAGCCACTGAAATTCTTATTCACACTTTCATGACCACCAGGCTTGGCTTCTCCTCTTTGACCTCCCCCACCATATATAAACTCCAACTCCCTGTCCTCGTCAACCTTGACTGGCTTTCCATTCCCCAATACATTGAATTCAGAGTCCTCATTTACAGATCTCTCCATAGCCTCATCTCACCCGACCTCTGCAACCCACTCTAGCCCTATGTCCAAACCTGTCTCGCCTTCCTCCAGCATTGGTGGCAGAACCTTTATCCGCCTCAGCCTCCTCTTGACCGCTCTCCCTAAACCTCTCTGCCTTGTTACCCCTCTACTCACATTCAAGACCTTCCTCAAAACCTACTTTGTGCCTTTGACCAACTCCCCTTCTACTGCTTGGTGTCACCTTTTTCCTCGCAGTGTCTTGGGGCATTCTCTACATTAAAGATGCTAAATAAAAAAAGCTTGTTGACCAACGGGCTAGGAGTGCCATAGAATAAGCCTTTCTAAGTAAAACCAAGTGTTGTATGTTGGAGATTGGGCAATGGAGTGAACGGGTCAGCAGGCTATCAATTCATTTCTGGGCTCCAGATTTCAATCAGCTTAGACTAGAAGAAAATCATCTCTCGCTGGCTGTATCCCCAATTCCTAGTGGAGGTGGGTCACAGTATAAAACTGCCCACACATTGGCACAAAATTGGTGGTCTTGCTCGGTAATTCTAGCTGGTATGGGAAATGGAAAAATCCACACTGATATAGCAGGTGTACTTTTCTGAGATGGAGTTACAGATCCATTAGTGCAGAGGGAGCTTTATCCTGCATCCAGCATTGTTGATTCCAATCTGTATTCAACGTCTTCCAGATCTCGTTCCCCTCACTGTTCATCATCTCCCGTCCTCTCCTAGTGCAATGGCTGAATTACTTCATCTTGATCTCCTCTATGTCTCTCAGTGAACCAATGAAAACCTTATCTTCCAATCATTCAAAATAACAACAGGAAATGCTGGAAAAACTCAGCAGGCCAGGCAACATCCGTGGAGAGAGAAATAGAGTCAATGTTTCGGGTCGAAACCCTTCTAAAGAAACCCTTCCAATCATTCATATGGACAGCAAATCCAACCAACAGCGGCGCCTTTTCTTTGGCACCTTGAGTCCTCCTTCAGCTGCCAGCTTTCTCGTCCTCAGTCCCCCTTCATCTCATATCGAACTTCCTACATTGCCATTGCTAAACCCTCCTCCATGAAATTGTTTCCTCTTTTGTGCCGAACTCTCTCTCTCCTCAGCAACTATAAACTCTCAAAATCCAAGTTTTTCTTCCATATCTAGGGAGTCTGCTTTTAGCATCTGCAGCTCACTCCTGGACAGGATTGAAGAAAAAGCTTGTAATCTGATGATGCTACTCCCTTCTCACTTCTAGTGGCCAACCTCTCTCTCTGCTACAATCTTTCCACTTTTAATATCAGTACAGGAAACTTTGTGCTATCCGGCACCGACGGGACTGAGCTGTTGCCGTTCCCTCAAAACTGCCGGACACTCCAGCTCTAATGTTGAAAGATACGGAAGCTTTTGAGCTCCGTATCTGTCAACAAACCCTGTTGCTTAGCAATAGCTTCTAAACAGTCCAAGCGTCTCTGTAGCTTAGCAACAGCTTCAGCAGACCTTGCAGAGCTTGACTGTTGAGGAAAAAAGCAACGAGAAGAAAAAAAAACTAACGAAAACGGCTCCTGATTTTTGCCGGTGGCTCGAGCATTCCAGACAGTTAGCCTCCGGATAACACAAAGTTTCCTGTAATACTATGAGTGCTCCTATGAACACTTTCATTTCTGCTAGGCTGCGAGTATGTAATCCTACATGCTATCTCTGCTCCCCACGTCCTTGTTCTATTGAAATCCACGCTCATTGCAGAATCTCCATTCTTTCCCAGCACCACAGAACTGTGGAACTCCTTGCCTCCCCCAGCCTTTCCTTCCTCTGGCAATGTTCAGGTTTTCAAAATCTAAGCTTGGCATTACCTAATCACTACTTCATGATCTATCTAGTCTTTCCGATCACTGTTTTCAAACTTTGGTGGTGTTCTGCACCATCCGGGGGGGGGGGGGGCGCTTTTGTGAATGGGTGTGCATTGGAGGCAGGACTGCTGCTTGTCAGGTTTCAGTCCCGCCTTCATCGATTTGTGGCCATCCCACGCTATTTTCCCTTGATTGACCTTGTTAAGCCCGCCCAGCGTATGACGTTTCATCCATCAAAAATTTTTGACAGATGAATTGTCATCGTTTGACAGCACTGTGAAGCTGTCAAACAGTGACATTCTCTGCAGCTTGATGAGGTCTTGCATACAAGACCACGTCAACCTTCTTTCTTTTACAGAAATTAGATTGTTGTTGATCTGAGAATTCTACGGCCATCTCTCATCCTCAACACGGAGGTCCTAACCGACTGAAGCCTGCAGGAAGAAACAAAGGTAAGTACACTTTTAAAAACACGTTGCACTTAGATACAGGAAACTTTCTGTTATCCGGCACAGACGGGACCGACGTGGTGCCGGTTCATCAACAATTCCGGATAACCGAACGCTATTGAAAAAGATATGGAGCTCAGAGCTCCGTATAAAGCAACAAACCCTGTTGCTTAGCAACAGGTTCAGAACAATGGGCACAAGTTTCAAGCGTCTCTGTAGCTTAGCAACAGCTGCAGCTACACCCTTGCACAGCAACAAATGGATTAAAAAATGTAATAAAAGTAACAAAAGTTACTTGAACCTACTCCTGAATTTTGCCGGTTAACCGACATTTCCGGTTATTTAGGGGCCGGTTAATCGAAAGTTTCCTGTACTCACCTCTACAATCTTGCACCCATCACTTACCTTCACACCACACTTTTGCACCCCCCCCCCCCCCCCCGCAGACCCAGTACTCGCCTCGCCTCGCTGGCGGGTTTTGGAGCCTTCGGGAAGCCCGCACTTGTGAGGGCAAAAAGGGGATAATCCTATTGTAACTACCTGTTAACAGGCAGTTAATAGGCTTTAATCCCTTCCCGCCTCCAAGGAGACGGGACCCGGCGCGGGACGGCTACCCGCTTCCTGGGACGATGGCATGGAGGCGGGTTCCAAATTCTGCCATTTTCCTGGCAGACCCGTCTTCCCAGGGCTGGCAAAATCGCCACCATGGTCTCTGATCCTTCATCTTGGTTTCTCAATTCAGGAAAAAAATCAAGCTGATTTTGTGCCTGACTAGGGGTTGCTTGATTATAATGCTGAGCCCAAAAAGGGAAGGCAATGACATCCCTCACTTTCAGCATTCAAATCTCTCCCCTGCTCCTCTGGTGAAAAGGGAAAATCAGCACTCTGTCACCAATATATCGTGGTAATAAAAAAGATAAGCCATTCAGCACCTTTAAATGGAATTCAAAGTCAGTAAAACTGCAGATTTACTTATTTATTATAGAGCCCATTGGTCTCTACTTATTGGCACTTTTGTTTTTCCAATGTGGTTTATGGACGGTAGAATAACTGCACAAAGCATCAGAACATTGAGATGCATGATTCACCGGTGAGTGAGTACACACCCTCGAGGTCAGCCCCAAAGATTCATCTCGTTGAGCAGGATGTGCATCATTTATCACATTCTGCGCTGTGATTATTACTGCACTTTTAACCAAGTCCATGTTCAGTAGTTGTAGATTGTTAGTCGGCATCTGTAAGATATGCTCCCCAGACGTGTAGGGCCGACTTGCGAGAGGCCCTTTATTCTGTCAGCCTGCAGCCAATGTTCCCCGCTTGAGCCCCACGGTGGTCTGGAGCTCCCACCCAGGCCGCTCGCCGGCTGTTACATTGTAGAAACCGCGCCCTGCGCAACAATTTGACTGGACCGCGCAGCCAGTTAAAGGGACCGCGCACCTGAAATAAGAATTAGAGGGAACATTGCCAGTTAATGTCAGCCAGTGTTTTTAATCAAACAAGGAGCTGAGTTGAAAGTCAAGTTGACCTTTTTTTGTGGATTGACAGTAACGTGTGCTTTTTTAAAAAAAAAGCAAACAAAATTCTGGTCTCTGATTAACACCCACGACTTGGGAGTGGGTGTGCATCAGTGAGGCTTTGTGCGTGTTTGCCATTTGCACAGTGCGAGCAAAAGCCGATTCCTTTGACGGCTGCAGTTTCTCAAGGGGTGGAAATGGCTATACTGCGGAGATTTAAAAAAGCACTCGCCTGCAGAATGGTGTGAAAACATCCGTCAGAGCCAAGAATGTATCTGAAATTTTTTTTGCTGTTGATTTGAGGCTGGAAAGGATTTTTTTTTTTTTTTTGGTAATACTGAACACTATTCTTCAACCTTTTTTGCAGGCCCTTCAATTACATCCGCGCCAATTATAACAAAAAACTGTTTGGAAAATCTTCCTCATAACCATTACATGACCAGAAATATCTGTGCTTTTTGAATGGAGGCATTTAGTACTCGGGAGGGTAATTTGGTCTGGTACTTGACTATTTTAAAAGAACCCATGCTTTCATGCGACTTCATTAGTTTTGATTTGCTGCTTTCATTGATTCAGATTCAGACAGCACGTCCTATAATGCTGAAGGAGCCAAAATAGTCCAAAAAAAAAAGTTCTGTGTTGGTAGTCTTGCATTTTAACTCTTGAAATTCCTGTTTTCGCATGAGCTCGGTGTGCCGCAGACTAGTTTACTCGTCTGATCTGTCGATCCTTCCTGAGGCACGGTGCCCAGAACTGCACGCAGTCCTCTAAACAGGGTGTAACCAGAGCTTTATATAACAAGCATACCTTGTGGCCCTTTGTATTCCAGTCCCCTTTAGATAAAGGCCAACATTTTCATTAGAATTTTTAATGATTTTTTTTTTGTACCTGCCCATTAGCTTCGAGTGCTTTCTGTATTTGGATTCCGAAATCTCTCTGCTCCTCCACACTTTCTAAATGCTCACCATTTAGAAAGTACGCTTGATCTGTCTTTCATGGGTCCAAAGTGGATGACCTCGCACACTCCCACAGTGACCTCCATCTGCCACCGTTTTGCCCACTCACTTCATCCATCAATGTCGCTTTGCAACTTTCTGCTCCCATCGACACTATTTACTGTGCCGCCTGACTCAGTGTCGTCAGCAAACTTGGATACACGGCCCTCTAGTCCTTCATCAAAGTCATTTATAAATATCGTGAAAAGCTGAGGCCCCAGTACAGATTCCTGGGGGACACCACTAGTCACATCCTGCCAACTTCAGTACATACCCATTGTCCCTACTCTCTGTCTCCTACCTCCTAACCAATTCTCAGCCCAAGTCAATCGGTTACCTCCTATTCCATGCGCGCTCCTTTTTGTTAAGTCTCTTATGCGAAACCGTAGTGAATGCCTTCTGGAAGTCCCCATCAATAACATCCATAGACGATGTTATTCAGGGCAGCACGGTGGCATAGTGGTTAGCACTGTTGCCTCACAGCGCCAGGGACCCGGGTTCGAATCCGGCCTCGGGTGACTGTCTGTGTGGAGTTTGCACATTCTCCCCGTGTGTGCGTGGGTTTTCTCCGGGTGCTCCGGTTTCCTCCCACAGTCCAAAGATGTGCGGGTTAGGTTGATTGGCTATGATAAATTGACCCTTAGTGTTAGGGGGATTAAATACATGGGGTTATGGGGATAGGGTGGGATATGTGTTGGTGTAGGGGTTACGGGGATCGGGTGGGATATGTGTCGGTGCAGGCTCGATGGGCCGAAATGGCCTCTATCTGCACTGTGGGGATTCTGTGATTCTGTGAATGTTCCCCCAAGCTTTGCGGCCACTCTCGCAAGGTCCCGTGCAGGCCGCTTATGCGTTGTTCCGCTGCAAATTTAAGTGCTCGTGCAGGAAAAAAAAGAGGTAATATTGTCCATCGACACTCCCTTATCTGCTACGTTAGTTACCACCTCAAAAAAATCAGCTAGGTACTGCAATGAAGTTTCAGCCTAGATTGTTGTGCTCAAGTGTGTAGAGTGAGACTTGTGGCTTCTGGCTCAGAGGCGAGAGTGCTACCCACCGAGTCACGGCTGAAAATCTGGGTATGGGGTGGATCAAAGGGATGGTCAGAGAGAAGGGATTTTAGGAGATGTTCACAGCCATGGAGAGAGGTAGCAAATCATTTTGAGTGCGAATTCTTGAGAGCAGGGGTGCAGTGACTGCATTTATATAGCACTTCTTGTTTTCAGGGCATCCAGATATAATTCTTTGACTAAATCACTTTGGAAAGTACAGTCACTGTTGTTTTGGAAGCAAACGCAGCAGCTGATTTGCACACAGCAATGTCCCACAGGCAGCACCTGGACCAGATGATCTGTATTCGGTGGTGTTGGTTGGGATGCAGCACACTGAACCACTACGCTGGGTGAAAGGCAAGGAGGGACCCGGGAGTTAATGTGCATAGGTCCCTGAAGGTGGCAGGACATACTGAGAGAGTGGTTAGCAAAGCATATGGGATCTTGGGCTTCATAAATAGAGGTATTGAGTACAAAACTAGAGCAATATTCTGAACCTTTATAAAGCGCTGGTTAGGCCACAACTGGAGTATTGCGTCCAGTTCTGGTCACCATACTTTAGGAAGGATGTGAAGGCCCTTGAGGGTGCAGAGGAGATTTACCAGAATGGTTCCGGGGATGGGAGATCTTAGCTACAAGGACAGGTTGGAGAAGCTGGAATTGTTTTCATTAGAGCAAAGGAGGTTGAGGGGTGATTTGATGGAGGTGTACAGGATTTAGATGAGGAAAGGCTGTTCCCACTAGTTGATGGTACAAGGACTAGGGGACACAGATTTAAGGTTTTGGGCAAGAGATACAGGGGGGACGTGAAGGAAAACTTTTTTACGCAGCGAGTGGTGAGGACCTGGAACTCGCTGCCGACGGAAGTGGTGGAAGCGGAGACACTCAATGTTTTCAAGGGGAGACTGGATAGGCACTTGAGGGAAATAAACTTGCAGGGCTCGGGGATAGAGCGGGGGAATGGGACTGACTGGATTGCTCTACAGAGGGCCGGCACGGACTCGATGGGCCAAATGGCCTCCTGTATGTATGTACGGCTCCTCTTCAGCCGTGGCTCAGTGTGTAGCACCCTCGCCTCTGAGTCAGAAGGTCGTGGGTTCAATTCCCACTCCAGAGACTCGAGCACGAAAGTCTAGTCTGACGCTCCAGTGCGGTACTGAGGGAGCGCTGCACTGTCAGAGGTGCCGTCTTTCGGGCGAGACGTTAAATTGAGGCCCCGTCTGCCTTCTTAAGTGGACGTAAAAGATCCCCCGGCACTATTTCGAAGAAGAGCAGCGGAGTTATCCCCGGTGTCCTGGCCAATATTTATCCCTCAATCAACACCGCGAAAACCAGATTATCTGGTCATTATCACATTTTTGTTTGGCTGCCGCGTTTCCTACATTACAACAGTGACTACACTTTCAAAAGTGCTTCATTGGCTGTAAATCGCTTTGGGACGTCCGATGGTCGTGAAAGGCGCGATAGAAATGCAAGCCGCCTTTTCTTCAAATAGAGCCATGGGGATCTTTTACATCCACCTGAACAGGCAGGCAGGGGCTTGGTTGAAAATATCTTACCTGAAAGAGAGTGAGAATCAAGGAACGCTGAATACGGTGGTAATTGAAGAGGAATTGCAGAGACAACATGCTTTTAAACTTTCCAATTGAACCAACAGTGTATTCGTCCTGATGTTGCTTTGTCTGCTTGTACACATTGAGAATTAACCAGTTAATGTCACTGCACCATAAGTTAGCACTTTATTGATCATTAGCCGATATCAGTGGATTATAATGCAAAGTGCTACAGTACAAAGGGATCTGGGGGTCCTGGTGCATGAAACACAGAAGGTTAGTATGCAGGTACAGCAGGTGATCAGGAAGGCCAGTGGAATCTTGGCTTTTATTGCAAGGGGGATGGAGTATAAAAGCAGGGAAGTCTTGCTGCAGTTATACAGGGTACTGGTGAGGCCACACCTGGAATATTGCGTACAGTTTTGGTTTCCATATTTAAGAAAAGATATACTTGCTCTCGAGGCAGTTCAGAGAAGGTTCACTCGGTTGATTCCAGAGATGAGGGGGTTGACTTATGAGGAAAGGTTGAGTAGGTTGGGCCTCTACTCACTGGAATTCAGAAGAATGAGAGGCGATCTTATCGAAACATATAAGATTGTGAGGGGGCTTGATTGGGTGGATGCGGGGAGGATGTTTCCACTGATGGATGAGACTAGAACTAGGGGGCATAATCTTAGAATAAGGGGCTGCCCTTTCAAAACTGAGATGAGAAACTTCTTCACTCAGAGGGTAGTAAATCTATGGAATTTGCTACCTCGGAGAGCTGTGGAAACTGCGACATTAAATAAATTTAAAACAGAGATAGACAGTTTCCTAGCTGATAAGGGAATTAGGGGTTACGGGGAGCGGGCAGGGAAGTGGATGTGAGCCTAGGTTCGGATCAGCCATGATCCTATTGAATGGCGGAGCAGGCCCGGGGGGCCGTATGGCCTACTCCTGCTCCTACTTCTTATGTTCTTATAATCCTTGAGCAGCAAATAGTGGAACCAAGCACAGGACTCCCCTAAAGCATAGGTTTCAAACCGAATTTCATAGGCTTGAGATGATCCCAAGGCTGACCTGATTTCATAGAAACATAGAAGATAGGAACAGGAGTAGGCCATTCGGCTCTTCGAGACTGCTCCGCCATTCAACGAGATCATGGCTGATCATCCAAACCCTAGCACCCGGTCCCTACACCGACAGCCATCCCACCCAAGCCCTATCCCCGTAACCCCATGTATTTAATCCCCCCCCTAACACTAAGGGCCAATTTTTATCATGGCCAATCAACCTAACCCGCACATCTTTGGACTGTGGGAGGAAACCGGAGCACCCGGAGGAAACCCACGCAAACACGGGGAGAATGTGCAAACTCCACACAGACAGTCACCCGAGGCTGGATTTGAACCCGGGTCCCTGGCGCTGTGAGGCAACAGTGCTAACCACTATGCCACCGTTTCTGTCTGTGTGGGACTGGCATCCCATGGTTGTATGGGCTTCCCAGCTGTGTCGGTGCCTGCAAGGGGGTTCCCCACACACAACCTGGAATAACCACTTTCCGAAAGTGATGATGTTTATATTCTGGAGATAAATTCTCCACTCTGGAGCTTTAGTATCATAAATTGTTGTCTCCCAGGTAGAGCACTGAGAATATTAAACGCTTTCGGACATTTTTCTAAGCAAGGTATGAAGTTTTTGTCTTTTTTTTAAATCCAGGATGAAGAGGAAGAGATAAAGCAGGAAATTAACATGCTGAAGAAGTACTCGCATCATAGAAATATCGCAACGTACTATGGGGCCTTCATCAAGAAGAGTCCTCCAGGTCACGATGACCAACTCTGGGTGAGAAGTCAAACTGAATTTTTGTTTGAGGTTAAATGCCGTATCTTTGTGAAAATAGCGTGGGCTGATTCTCGTAACTACATGGCCCCATAACACTCTTTGTGGTAACCTCAACATAAAAAGCAATCTGCAGCGAGATTTTGCAGATACTTTCTTTTCAGAGCTCATCGACATAATTGCTGTACTGGTGTGACTCGTGCGAAATTGGCATTGATTTGTGGCACCTTTACGCATGTGGCTAGATTGTGGATTGCTCCCCACCTCGCCAGCGCTGCGAAAAGGACAATCTGTTGGCTCCCATGTAGCTTTTGCTGATGAAAGATCGCTACCTGAAATGCTCGCCTGTCTTTCCTCTTTCAGATATTGACAGGTCTGTGTATTTTTGGCAATGTCTGTTCCTTCACTTCAGACTTCCAGCCGTCCCAGTTTTTCTTTTCATCCGTAGAAAGAAAATTCATCTGATATAAAGCAATGGCCTTTTAATGGCAATGACCATCAGGAAAGGCTGAACAGGTTGGGGTTCTTCTCTCTAGAAAAGGGAAGGCTGAGGGAGGACCGAATAGAGGTCTTCAAAATTTTGAAGCGGTTTGCTAGGGTAGATGTAGAGCTGCTATTTCCACTTATTTCCACGCTCGATCAGCTCCGATGGGCGGGCCACATCGTCCGCATGCCCGATAGGAGACTCTCAAAACAAGCGCTCTACTTGGAGCTCCGACACGGCAAGAGAGCCCCAGGTGGGCAGAGGAAACGCTTCAAGGCCACCCTCAAAGCCTCCTTGAAAAAGTGCAACATCCCCACCGATACCTAGGAATCCCTGGCCCAAAACCACACAAAGTGGAAGAGAAGTGTCCGGGAAGGCGCCGAACACCTCGAGTCTCTTCACCGGGAGCAAGCGGAAGCCAAGCGCAAACAGCGGAAGGAGCGCACGTCAACCCAAGCACCCCACCCACCGTCTGCCCCACCCGTGACAGAGACTGTAGGTCCCGCATTAGACTCGTCAGTCACCTGAGAACTCATTTTTAGTGTGGAAGCAAGTCATGCTCGGTTCCAAGGGACAGCCTAAGAAGACGACTTCCACTTGTGGGGTAGCACAAAACTAGAGGATGCATAAGATAGTTACCAATAAATCCAGTGGGGAATGCAGGAGAAACTTCTTTACCCAGGGAGTGGTGAGAATGTGGGACTCACCACCACAGGGAGTGGTTGAGGCGAACAGCACAGATGTATTTAAAGGGCAGTTAGATAAGCACACGAGGGAGAAATAAATCGAAGAATATGCGAATAGGGTGAGATGAAGTAGAGTAAGCTTGAGGAACAGCACCTCATCTTCCGATTAGGCACTTGACAGCCTTCTGGACTCAATATCGAGTTCAACAATTTCAGATCATAACCTCGGCCGCTATTACATTTTTACATATTTTTTATCCACACTTTTTGGTTTGTGCCTTTTCCCTTTTCTCTCTCCCACATGGCAGCTGTCTCTCATTCTGCCAGCGCATTTCACACTTCATCTAGAGCCATCCTTTGTCTCTTTACCTGTCCTATTACCATCTCGTCTCGCCTTGAATATCTCTTAATGTCTCTTCACCCCCCACAGACCTTCCCTTTTGTTCTTTCATCCCCTCCCCCATTTCCCAGCCCCCAAACTTGCTTTTTCATCTGTTTCATTTCCTGCTTTTTTTCTCAGTCCTGACGAAGGGTCTTCGACCTGAAACGTTAACTCTGTTTCTCTCCACGGATGTTTGCCTGGCCTGCTGAGTTTTTCCAGCGTTTTCTGTTATTTGAGATGAAGTAGAGTTGGGAGGAGGCTCGTGTGGAGCATAAACACTGGTTGTGCCGAATGGCCTGTTTCTGTGCTGTAACTTCTAAATGTAATCTCAGCCCGGTTTGATTTAATAGCAGTGTGGGTGAAGTGCCTTCAATAACCACAAAACTAGAAGTTATAGACCTTAACAAGTTGGCTTTTAATCACTAAGATCAGAGCTAACATCTCAATACACTGACTGGCTCACAGGAATGAGTCATACAGATCCTGGGATCTTTATGTAAGAGAAGTCAGGGGCGGAGCCAAGAGCCAAGACCTGGAACATTCCAGGTTAGTCAGGAAAGAGGAAGTGAAACTATACACCGTGTGGGGGAGGGTAATATACATGAGTGCAAAACGAATACAGGCAAGACAAACACATTTCATTACAGTGGGGATCACCTGGAGGAGGTGGTCGGACATCGCTTCAGCTTTCCATCAACTGCAGTAAAATTACAACCAGCCCGACGCAAAATTTATAAAAAAAAAAAAAAAAAAAAAATTAATTCTCGGGCAGTCACATTTTTGAACATGATCCTTCGCTAACATTAAAAATTGCATCCGCAATTGGGCGCCAGTGAGCGGGATTTTGTGTTTGCGCAGCAGTAGACTTTCCCTGATCAGTGCATGGTGCACCGGTGGCAGTATAACTCCAGGCTGCCAGTTTATAGTGATCTGAAGTAGGTGCCTGTGTTATATGCCATATATAAATATATACCTGATTAAAACTGCTTTGAGGCATAAGATGCAATGAGAATCAGAATCCCAATTATGTTTGAAATGTATTTTTTTTTAAGGGTGTGGTTTTTAATTTTATTTTTAAAGTTACATTCTCTCTTTCCTGTTCTCCCTGCACCGTCCATGGCCAATCTTTTGAACGGGATCTGATTCTGTGAGGATTTGCTGCCAGTTGGCATCGGCTGCATAGCCTCATAAAAGAACAAAAAGATCGAGTGCCGCCTTTCCCTTCCCTTAAAAATTCGCTTGCGAGAAAGGAAGATGATGAGTAGAATTGAAGCTTTTATTTATTCAGATTGTTGCTGTCTTCTGTTTCTTAGCTGGTCATGGAATTCTGTGGAGCTGGATCTGTCACAGACCTGGTCAAAAACACGAAAGGAAATGCACTGAAAGAAGAATGGATTGCCTACATCTGTAGGGAGATACTGCGGGTAATTACCATTTTCTGAGCCCACCGTGCTTTTTGCTGCTTTTCACCAGAGTTCATTGCAGTGGACATCTTCCACGTCAAGCAAAAGGTATTTTTGAAGATTTGAAAGTAAAACGAGGGCTTAAGCTGAGTTTCCCTAGGGGTGAATAAAAGCTTCACGGCATCATTTAAGAAATCTGATTATTTTTATTCAGGAGCATTTCTCCTGAAGTTAGCTGCACGGTTGTGTGAGCACGGTATCGGGAAGCTCTTGGCTCAAGTTTCATCACATTGGCACGCCTGACCCTTGAGCGACTCATCCCGTCCAATGTGGCTTCGGCTCATGGCCATGACGCTCACCTTTAATCAAACAAAACTTAATAAAATTCTGGCAGGACTGGACAGACTAGATGCAGGGAGGATGTTCCCGATGGTCAGGGAGTCCAGAACCAGGGGTCACAGTCTAAGGATAAGGGGTGGGCCTTTTAGGACAGAAATGAGGAGGAATTTCTTCACCCAGAGAGTGGTGAACCTGTAGAATTCTCTACCACAGAAGGCAGTAGAGGCCAATTCATTAAATATATTCAAGAAGGAGTTAGATATATTTCTTAAGGCTAAAGGGATCAAGGGGTATGGGGAGAAAGCAGGGACCGGGTACTGAACTTGGATGATCAGCCATGATCGCATTGAATGGCGGAGCAGACTCGAGGGGCCGAATGGCCTACTCCTGCTCCTCTCTTCTTTGTTTCTATGACTGAAACCAGAACATGCCCTCCCTCCTGATTTCACCCATTTAGAATAATGCCAGCTGGGGTTGTTTTTTTTTAATCAAGGATAGCGTCGAGATTTCAGATAACGAGGAATGGGTTGCACTTTATTCTTGTGGTTTGGTGTCGTCTGTCTTAAGTGGTTTCCTTTGTACTGCTTTCCAGACTCTTGCTGTACTTGTGCATCTTACACTCAATTGATATTAGTGCAAGGAAAATGTTGCATGTCTATTAAAATAACTCATTCACCCAAGTCTGCAACCCACTTCAGACGTTGGGTAGCTTGCCAGTTTGTGCCTGGGGCTGAGAGAGAGAGACCCACCCAGTTCTTTCTCAGTATTAATCTGATTTCCATTGTCATCGAATTTCATGGGTTCCCACTGCCTCCTCCTCCTCCTCCTCCTCGATATTGTACTTTTCTTTTGAGCACATGCCAGATTTCAGCTGTGGTAACCTCTACATTTATCCCAAGACCTTAAGACAGTCATTACATTTGTGGAAGATTTTTGTGTGCGTCAGCCCATGTGGGAAAATTTGTTGACCAACGCCAATCGCCATAGCAGTTTTAAGAGTCCCAGTTCTGACCAAAAGCCAGGAACGATATGGAGGGAAAACGAGTACAACGGATGTGCTTTTGGATGTCTACCAGAATGCAGAAATTTGTTTAAAATGCTGTGCCAGTGTTTTACAGTGTCTCCTGAGTTTCAGCTCTAGATATGAACCAGACTCTTCAGAGGCACCGTTACAGATAACTATATTCAGCTCATTCTAAATTTCTGATTGTATTACACACAGAAAATCATTGTTTTTTAAGTTACAAAAGGACTTTCTGTTCAAGGGATTAAATGTTATAGGGACTTGGAACTATCATAGAATCTTATAGCACAAAAGGAGGCGATTCGACCCATTGTGCCTGTGCCGGCTCTCTGAAACAGCTACTAATTCGTCTCGCTCCCCTGTACTTTCCCCATAGCCCTGCAAATTGTTCCCTTTTAAGTATTGATCCAATTCCCTTTTGAAAGTTACCATTGAATCTGCTTCCACCGCCCTTTCAGGCAGCGCATTCCAGATCATCATAACTCGCTGCGTAAAAAGATTTCTCCTCATCTCCCCGCTGGCTTCTCTGCTAATTATTTTAAATCTGTGTCCTTTGGTTACCAACCCTCTTGCCAGTGGAAGCAGTTTCTCCCAATCTGCTCTTTCAAAACCCCTCATAATTTTGAACACCTCTATTAAATCTCCCCTTAACCTTCTCTGCTCCAAGGAGAACAATCCCAGTTTCTCCAGTCGCTCCACATAACTGAAATGCCTCATCCCTGGTACTGTTCTTGTAATCTCCTCTGCATCCTCTCCAAGGCTTTGACATCCTTTCTAAAGTGAGGTGCCCAGAATTGGACACAATATTCTATAAAGGTTTAGCGTAACTTCCTTGCTTTTGCACTCTACTTATAAAGCCAAAGATCCCGTACGCTTTTTTAACCGCTTCATTAACTTGTCCTGCCACCTTCAAAGATTTGTGTACGTGAATCCCCAGTGTTCCTGCACCCCTTCTAACATTGTACCATTTAGTTTGTACTGCCTCTCATTTTTACTTCCAACGAATGGACTGAATTTATATTAAACGTGTTTAGCCGTGTTCATGTTAAGCATTTTTGATTTTTCTTTGTCATTCCTACAGGGCTTAACACATCTTCACGCACATAAGGTTATACACCGAGACATCAAGGGGCAGAATGTGTTACTGACAGAAAATGCTGAAGTTAAACTTGGTAAGATCCTGGGATTTTGACTTGGTCTAGTGGGGAAATGTTCAAGGCTGAAACCTGCTTGTACAAGAGCCAATTTGGTAGCATGTGCATGCCAACTAGCACACATAGGAAACATAAAGCTTTCGAAGGACATGGAAGATTGATGACAGCGCCAAGACTTGGCATGACTTGTAACCCTCTGCTCTCTCCTGGACCAGTTCCCTGAAAGTAGCCCTCTCCTTTTTGAAATAAAAAAAATGCTAATTCCTTTTTTAAAAGCAATTGCATACTCCACTGGTGTTGTCTGTAGAATTATATTGAAGTTGTGCCTGTGCAATCATATTGCAGTTGCGCTCCATTCTGCCACACAAAGACTAAATACAGTTTTAGGCAATGCACGCATAAAATACGCACCATCAAAAGTACGAGCCTTCAGGGGAGAAGATTGGTGAGGGCAGAATACAGAGTGCTGTGTGCTTTTAAGTGAGCTAATTGGTCTGTGAAATTCAAGATAAAACCACGAGTTGAGACTGATGACTTGCATGGATATGTACGTGTTTACCGAAAAACCTTTGCAGCAACTCTCTTAGCAGTTGCCATAGCAATGTTAACCTGATCGCAACAAGGTCAAATAGATTTATTTAAAAGGGAGCTTCTGCCTCCTAGAATCATGGACTCATACAGCACAGAAGGAAGCCATGCGACCCATCTCATCTGCGCCGGCTCTCTCGAAGAGCGATCCAGTTAGTCCCGCTCCTTCCCCATATCCCTGCAATTTTTTCTCCTGCAAATATTTATCCAATTCCCTTTTCAAGGCTACTATTGAATCTGTATCCACCCCTCTATCAGGCAGTGCATTCTAAATCCTAACCACTTGTATAAGAGTTTTTCCTCATGTCACCTCTGGTTCTTTTGCCAATCACCTTAAGTTATCGACCCATCAGCCATTGGAACCAGTTTCTCTTCATTTACTCTATCTAAACCCTTCATGATTTTGAACACCTCTGTCAAATTTCCTCTTAACCTTCTCTGCTCTAAGGAGAACAACCCCAGCTTGTCTAATCTGTCCACGTAACTATAATCCCTCATCCCTGGAACCGTTCTCGTAAATCTCTTCTGTCCCCTCTCCAAAACCTTCACGTCCTTCCTCAGTTTATCTCACAGTAAGGGTGGGGAGAAAAAGAGTCCCATTCCAATAGAGGCATCACTGTTAAGTGTGAAAAAGCCATGAAGAGGGGAAGAGAAAGATGAAGCGGGCAGACAGAGGGAGATGGAAAGAATTAGAGTGGAAAACGAGCAGTCGTAATAAGAAGATTTTTTTACTTTTATTTATGAACAGAATCTGATCAACGAGTATAATGGAAACAATTCAGTGTGGACATCCTGTATTAGCTACATATATCTGCTACATCACAACAACAAATTGCATTCATATAGCACCTTTAATGTTGTAAAACATCCCAAGGCACTTCACAGGAACGATTTGTCAAACAAAATTTGACACCGAACCACAGAAGGAGATAGTGGGACTGGCGATCAAAAGCTTGGTCAGAGGGATAGCTTTTAAGGAGTGTCGCAAAGGAGGAGGGAGAGGTGGAGCGGTTAGGGAGGGAATTCCAAAGCTTGGGGTCTAGGCAGCTGAAGGCACGGCTACCAGTGGTGGGCGAAGACAATTGGGGATGCACAAGAGGCCAGAAGTGGAGGAGCGCAGAGTTCTCGGAGAGTTGTAGGGCTGGAGGAGGTTACAGAGATGGGATGGGATGGGGCGAGGCCATTGAGGGGGCGGGATTTGAAAACAAGGATGAGAATTTTAAAATCGAGGCATTGCTGTACCTGCCATGTGTCTGAACCTCTTGATTTAAATTACTGCTTTGAAAGCATTCCCAGTTATTTGTCAATCTCAACATAATCACTTGATGCAAAGTAGCACTCCTGCTGGTCATTGCCTTTTTGAGTGTGAGTTGGTGAAGCAGACAGCAGCCACAAGTTTCCGCCCACCTGCAGTCTGATCCAATTTTGCACAGTGGCTGAAAGGTTAGTCTAATAATCGTGCCATCTACTGCAGAAACAGGAGCAGCCAGCTGGATTTGCGATGTGCTGCAGCCATTTTAATTCAGCTCCCTTGGGCTTAGTATCTGCTCACACGCGCTACCTCCGATATGCCCCGCAGATTCTCCAGGATGCTGCCTGGTGTGAGGAAATACAAATACAGGAAACTTTGGTTTATCCGGAGGTTAACTGTCCGGAATGCTCGTGCCACCGGCAAAAATCAGGAGCCGTTTCGTTAGTTTTTTTTCCTTTTCGTTGCTTTTTTTTTCACCAGTCAGGCTCTGCAAGGTCTCGCTGAAGCTGTTGCTAAGCTACAGAGATGTTTGCAAGGTACGGCCGACTGTTTAGAAGCTGTTAGGGTTTGTTGCCAGATACGGAGCTCAAAATCTCCGTATGTTTCAACATTAGCGCTGGTTTGTCCGGCAGTTTTGATGGGACGGCAACAGCTCGGTCCCGTCGGTGCCGGATAGCACAAAGTTTCCTGTACCAGGAAAGCCTTGAAAGTTTGAGTCGTTTTTCATTCGAACAATGCCTATTACGAGGCAATATAATAGAAAGTGCTTAAAATTACGAAACAATGGGAAAGGATAGATAGAAGCAGTAAAACAAAAGGCCAACATACTACGGATGCTGGAAATCTGAAATAAAAATTGAAAATGTTGGAGAACACTCAGTGGGCCAGGCAGGATCTGTGGAGAGAGAAACAGAGTTAACATGTCAGGTCAATGGACTTTCCTCAGAACTGGAAGATGTTAGAGATTTAACAGTTTTTAAGCAAGCACAGAGCCAAGATAAAAGGGTGGAGGGGAAAGAACAGAGAGGAGGGTCTGTGGTGGGGGGGTGGGCAGGAGTGATTAAATGACACAAGGGGTGATGGTGCAAGGCAATAGGGGGTGGTAATGGGACAAGTAAAGAAACAAAAGATGGGTGTGGAGGAGGTGTAAATGGTTACAGCAGAATAGCGGGGTGGGGGAGGGAAGCATGCACAGTCTGGCAAGGAGAAGAAGGGTCCCGTGGCTCGGGAATGTGGTGGACAAAGGTAGGTAGACCCCAGGGGTGTGCAACAACCTTGCTGGCTGTGTACCGATAGGGGTCCCCACCCCAAGCACCATCCCGCACCTCCTCCACTCCCAGTGGCTCGGGTGCAGCCATCCGCCATTGCTGTCCGAGAAAATGGGAGCGGTGAAATAGAAACCGACTGTTTCCAGTCATTGAGGGGGCCATCGATACAAGATGAAATGTGAAAGATTTCGAACAGAGGGCAGGAGGAACTTCTGGAATTCACTTCCAAGGTTAATGGTTGATGCTGAGACTCTGTCAATAGTCAAAATTAGATTGGCTGGCTGAAGGGGATATGGGATCAGGGTAGATGAGAACAATTTGCTCACATGGTGGGTAAATGCCAACATGGAGTGCTTGGGCCGCATGGCCTGTTTCCGTGTTGTAACTTCTACTTATTGTGAAGTCCTGTTTTAAAAATGTAAAAGAAATAGGGCACCCAAAAGAATGTAGACGCAACCAATTTTGTAACTGAAAGGACTGTGGGTGAGTTTGTTGTCATGGATCGAATTTATTTTTTCAAATTGTTTTTGGAGTTCTTTCGACCTTTCTGAATGGTAGCCATTTTCCCTTTCCCTTGTAGTTGATTTTGGCGTAAGCGCTCAGCTCGACAGGACTGTCGGAAGAAGGAATACGTTCATTGGCACCCCATATTGGATGGCGCCCGAAGTGATAGCATGTGACGAAAACCCGGATGCCACCTACGATTATAGGGTAGGTGGAAACGGATGCAAGGGACTGGGCAAGAAGCTACATTGCATTAGTTCTTGTACTTGTTCCCTTCCCAAGCCGATCCCTCCAGCTGAAAAGGTAGCACGCAGGCAAGCGCGCACAGCTCCGTGACCTCTGCCACATCGCCGTGACTTCTGCCACATCGTGCCCTGTACCTTAAAACTGGAGACCCTCCCAAAGTGTTTTGCCACAGGGTGGCAGGACGTAGGCTTATGCCAGCAATTCATGACATGCAAGTTCTCCAGGGGAAGGAGGTCAGCGTGACCTATGTTTTTTAAAAAAGGCCTTGGTACCCATTGATGAAGAGCCCATTGCCAGAGATGTAGGGTGACCTCTAAAAGGAAGACAGTAAATCAGTAAACATAGAAACATAGAAGATAGGAGCAGGAGTAGGCCATTCAGCCCTTCGAGCCTGCTCCGCCATTCAATGAGATCATGGCTGATCATCCAAGTTCAGTACCCTGTTCCTGCCTTCTCTCCATATTTCATTAAAAAAAAAAGTAAACTGTGCTCGGACTATGAGAAACCATCATTGAATGATGCAGTACAGCAGGAGGCCATTCGGCCCATTGTGCCTGTGCACGCTGATGCAGCAATCGTTCTAAGAGGCATTTCCCATATTCTAAATTTTAGATGTTGCTTAATTGCTAGCCTTTCAATCTTTAAGAGAAATTGTGTCTGTTTTATTCCCCAGAATCATTGCTGTGTGCTCGATTGTGAACGTGGGTGTGAATGCGCGGCAGGTTCCCAGGCAATACGCCCACAGTTGGGCTTTAAGCCATGTTTTTGCACACAATCCTGATTTTCAAGGCTGGAGTCTGTTTCTGATGAACCTAAATCTGGAGCCGAGTCCTCTCGAGATTCTTGGTTGCATCACGGACAACAGAAGAATCAAGTCATTCCATGATTTATTGTAATAAGCTTAATGGTGCCACAATGCCATCACAGACAGTAACCCCATAATCTTGTCTCACCAGTTTTTCATTTTCGATTTAGCCTAGGACACCCACTGCAACTTCATTTATTGTGTGACGCTGAGTCCCTGAAAATAACACCATCGTGTGCTGTGTTGCCCCACAGAGCACTGTGCTCTACGTGTTTCTTCCTCTCTCTTCAAATCCCATTCACTCCCGTTTTCATTTCTCTTAGATCTCTGGAATACTCTTTCTCCAATCAAGGAGGTGGCAGTTAATATAAGAACATAAGAAATAGGAGCAGGAATAGGCCACTTGGCCCCTCGAGCCTGCCCTGCCATTCAATAAGATCATGGCTGATCTTGGGCTCAAAGCCACTTCCCAGCCCGCGCCCCATAACCCTTCACTCCCTTATCATGTAAAAATCTGTCTATCTCCACCTTAAATGTATTTAATGACCCAGCCTCCACGGCTCTCTGGGGCAGAGAATTCCACAGATTTACGACCCTCTGAGAGAAGAAATTCCTCCTCATCTCAGTTCTAAAAGGGCGACCCTTTATTCTGAAACTATGCCCCCGAGTTCTAGATTTCCCCACGAGGGGAAACATCCTCTCTGCATCTACCTTGTCGAGTCCCCTCAGTATCTTATAGGTTTCAATAAGATCACCTCTCATTCTTCTAAATTCCAATGAGTATAGGCCCAGCCTGCTCAACCTTTCGTCATAAGTCAACCCCTTCATCTCAGGAATCAATCGTGAATCAGAGTTAGTAGGCTCTGGGGAGTAACCAGGTTTCTCGGGAATACTCCTGACACCTTAAGCTCAGAAGCTTGCCGTGTGTTTGTTTTTGTCCAGGACAAGCAAAGGTCACCAGGCCCATACGTGCTTTCCCTCATCCCTGGCAGATCTCGCCTTCATAAATGAAACCACCATTCCCCCCACTCCTCAACACCTGGCAACCGCAGAAGAAAAAACCCAGAGACCTGTAGTCAATTCAGGAACTCTTGTCAAAAAATGTTCTCTGACCTCTCGTGGGTGATCAAACGATTGGCTACATCAGGATAAAAGAAAGAACTTAGATTTTTATAGTGTCTTTCATGACCTCCGGGTGTCCCAAAGTGCTTTACAGCCAATAAAGTTGTAATGTAGGAAATGCAGCAGCCAAACAGGAATGAGATAATGACCAAATAATCTGGGGTTTTTTAATCAATTTTTTAAATTCATTCCTGGGATGTGGGTGTCGCTGGCAAGGCCAGCATTTATTGCCCATCCCTAGTTGCCCTTGAGAAGGTGGTGGTGAGCTGCCTTCTTGAACCGCTGCAGTTCGTGTGGTGAAGGTGCTCCCACAGTGCTGTTAGGGAGGGAGTCCAGGATTTTGACCCAGCGACGATAAAGGAACGGCGATATATTTCCAAGTCAGGATGGTGTGTGACTTGGAGGGGAACTTGGAGGTGGTGGTGTTCCCCTGCGCCTGCTGCCCTTGTCCTTCTAGGTGGGAGAGGTCGCGGGTTTGGGCGGTGCTGCCGAAGAAGCCTTGGCGAGCTGCTGCAGTGCATCTTGCAGATGGTTCACACTGCAGCCACGGTGCGCCGGTGGTGGAGGGAGTGAATGTTTAAGGTGGTGGATGGGGTGCCAATCAAGCAGGCTGCTTTGTCCTGGATGGTGTCGAGCTTCTAGAGTGTTGTTGGAGCTGCACTCATCCAGGCAAGTGGAGAATATTCCATCACAATCCTGACTTGTGCCTTGTAGGTGGTGGAAAGGCATTGGGGAGTCAAGAGGTGAGACACTCGCTGCAGAATACCCAGCTTCTGACCTGCTCTTGTAGCCACAGTATTTATGTGGCAGGTCCAGTTAAGTTTCTGGTCAGTGGTGACCCCCAGGATGTTGATGGTGGAGGATTCGGCGATGGTAATGCCGTTGACTGTCAAGGGGCGGTGGTTAGACTTTCTCTCATTGGAGATAGTCATTGCCTAGCACTTGTGTGGCACGAATGTTACTTGCCACTTCGCCCATAGCCTGAATGTTGTGCAGGTCTTGCTGCATGGGGGTAGGACTGCTTCATTATCTGTGGAGTTGCGAATGGCACTGAACACTGTGCAATCATCAGCGAACATCCCCACTTCTGACCTTATGATGGAGTGAAGGTCATTGATGAAACAGCTGAAGATAGTTGGGTCGAGGACACTGCCCTGAGGAACTCCTGCAGCGATGTCCTGAGGCTGAGATGATTGACCTCGAACAACCACAACCATCTTCCTTTATGCTAGGTATGACTGCAGCCAGTGGAGAGTTTTCTCCCTGATTCCCATTGCCTTAATTTTTACAAGGGCTCCTCTCACTCGGTCAAATGCTGCCTTGATGTTGTCAAGGCCAGTCACTCCCACCTCACTTGTGGCATTCAGCCCTTTTGTCCGTGTTTGTAGTAAGGCTGTAAGGAGGTCTGGAGTCGAGTGGTCCTGGCAATACCCAAACTGGGCATCAGTGAGCAGGCTATTGGTGAATAAATGCCGCTTGATAGCACTGTCGATGACACCTTCCATCACTTTGCTGATTGAGAGTAGACTGATGGGGTGGTAATTGGCCAGATTGGATTTGTTCTGCTTTTTGTGGGCAGGACATACCTGGGCAACTTTCCACTTTATCAGGTAGATGCCAGTGTCGTAGCTGTACTGGAACAGCTTGGTTAGAGGTGCAGCTAGTTCTGGAGCACAAATCTTCAGCACTACAGCCAGGATGTTGTCGGGGCCCCCTAGCCTTTCCTGTATCCAGTGCGCTCAGCCATTTCTTGATGGTGCGTGGACTGAAACAAATTGAGGGATAAATATTGGCCAGGACACCGGGGAGAAGTCCCATGCTCTTCAAAATAGTGCCATGGGATCTTTTACATCCACCTGAGGGGGTAGACGGGGTCTCGGTTTAACATCTCAGCCTAAAGATGGCACCTCTAACAGTGCAGCACTCCCTCAGCACTGCACTGGAGTGACAGCCTACATTATTTGCTCAAGTCCCTGGAGTGGGGATGAAGAACATGGGAACAGGAGTAGGCCATTTAGCCCCTTGAGTTTTTTCCGCCATTCAATGAGATCATGGCTGATCTGTGACCGAACTCCATATACCCACCTTTGCCCCATATCCCTTTATACTTTTGGCTAACAAAAATCTATCAATCTCAGATTTAAAATTAACAATTGACCTAGCATCAATTGCCATTTACGGGAGAGAGCGCCAAACTTCTACCATCCTTTGTGTGTGGAAGTGTTTCCTAACTTCACTCCTGAAAGGCCTGGCTCTAATTTTTAGACTCTTTCCCCTAGTCCTAGACTCCCCAACCAGCGGAATTTTTTTCTCTCTACCCCATCAGTTCCCCTTAATAGCTTGAAACCCACAACCTTGTGACTTGGAGGCGAGAGTGCTAGCCAGCGAGCCACAGCTGACAACATTGCAACAGTGACCACACTGCAAAAGTACTTGATTGGCTTTGAAGCACTTTGAGACGTCCTGAGGTTGTGAAAGTTGCTATATAAATGCAAGCTTGTTTGGGGTTTGTTTTTTCCAGTTCTTTCTACCTTTCTCCATTACCTCAAAGGTGTCATCTTCTGTGAGGTAATCCTTACCTTTAATAATAAATACATTAGTGGCAATGTTCGTCCTGAATGATTTAACCGTTGTGACATAAATACTGGAAGTTGATAGATGAGCATTGTTCTGTTGGTAACTGGGGCATTGAGCAGCTGTTTTTTTCCCCTCCTGTAACTGGATTCCTTTGGTTTCATTGCAGAGTGACATTTGGTCTTTGGGAATTACTGCAATCGAAATGGCAGAAGGCGCGCCACGTAAGTTTCTTTCTTTAACCAGGGTTTGGGGGGGAAGGACAAGATTGCCATTCAAGCGGTTTGTCTTCTGGCGGTCTGAACTTGAGCACTTTGCGCCGATGTGACCAGCTTTTTTTTAATGATTCTTTTAATTACTGAGTGGGAACAAGCCCTGTGATTGATTTGAGCCGTTGAGAAGTGTGCTGTGGAAATCGGAGAGAAGGTTGACTAACTCTTGCTCAGCCGATTATAAACTTAAATTCAATTTGGAACTGGTGAGACTCTTGGCCTGTCCCCTCAAATTCAGTGCTACAGCAAATGGTGTGTGACCAGTCCTTTTGAGGGTTGGCATGCCCTAAATCACCACTCCAGTCAATATATTGTGGATTTAAATGGCAGACAACTCCAGAGGGATCCCCGTCTTCCAGGGCCAAATGGTTTTGTTTGTGTTCTGCTCCTAGACTCAGACTAAAAATCACACTAACTCTACAGTAATAAAGCCCAGCTTTATCCCTAACAAACCCGATTAGAACCAAAATAATACACAAAGCAAAAAGAAGAAAAATAAAACACCAGCAATTCTACTTGTCCAGTTCCTATTTATCATCATTCTCTCAGCCCTACATGTATTTTCTTTTAAATATTTGTTGTTTACCTATTTTCCCCCCATTAAAATAATTCTCTTCCACGGCCCTTCTTTTCCCCCTGGCTCCCACTGTCCATATTGGAGGGTGCAACAAGTTTAGAAAAGCTGGGATTTCATTGGCTGGCGTTACAGGTTATTTTTCCAGCGAATGAAAGCCTAGACTCTTTAATACATTTTCAGGTATACAGGACTTATAAGATCAGGAACAACATAACATAAGAAATAGGAGCAGGAATAGGCCACTTGGCCCCTCGAGCCTGCTCCGCCATTCAATAAGATCATGGCTGATCTTGGGCTCAAAGCCACTTCCCTGCCCGCTCCCCATAACCCTTCACTCCCTTATCTTGCAAAAATTTGAAATTTGTCTTATCTCCACCTTAAATGTATTTAATGACCCAGCATCCACAGCTCTCTGGGGCAGAGAATTCCACAGATTTACGACCCTCTGAGAGAAGAAATTCCTCCTCATCTCGGTTCTAAAAGGGCGACCCTTTATTCTAAAACTGTGCCCCTGAGTTCTAGATTTCCCCACGAGGGGAAACATTCTCTCTGCATCTACCTTGTCGAACCCCCTCAATATTGTATGTTTCAATAAGATCACACCTCATTCTTCTAAATTCCAATGAGTATAGGCCCAGCCTGCTCAACCTTTCCTCATAAGTCAATCCCCCTCATCTCAGGAATTAACCGAGTGAATTGTCTCTGAACTGCCTCCAATGCAAATATATCCTTCCTTAACTAATGAGTTGGCCATTGTCCCTCGAGCCTGTTCCGCCATTCATGGTTAATCTGTACCTTCACTCCATTTACCTGTCTTGGTTCCATATCCCTTAATACCCTTACCTAACAAAAATATATCAATCTCTGTTTTTGATTGATCTTGCACCTCGACGGCTTTTTCTGGGGGGCGGGGCACAGGAGTTCCAGATTCCCATTACCCTTTGAATGAAGTGCTTCCTGACATCACCCCTGAGCGTCCTAGGTCTGATTTTAAGGTTATGCCCCCTTGTTCTGTACTTCCCCCTCACCAGAGGAAATAGTTTTTCTCTCTCTCTCTATCCTATCAACTCCTTTAATCAGCTTAAACACCTCGATTAGATCACCCCTTAATCTTTTGTACTCAAGGGAATACAAGCCCAGTCTGTGTAACCTGTCCTCCTAATTTAACCCTCGGTATCATTCTGGTAAACCTACGCTGCACCCACTCCAAGGCCAATATATCCTTGCTGAGGTGGGGTGCCCAGAACTGAACGCAGTGCTCTTAAATGGGGTCTAACCAAAGCTTTCTGTAACTGTAGCCTAACTTCTACCCCTTTGTATTCCAGCCCACTTGAGGTAAAGGCCAATATTCCGTTAGCCTCTTCAATGATGTTTTTGTACATGTCAAGCCAGAAAGTATACTACTGGACGAGCGTGCCCTTTGAAGGGTTCTAAGTCTGGCAGCACGCAATTAGCTCAACTGTTTCATTTAAAGAGCCAAAGGACATGCTAATATAGCTGTTGTCCTTAATACATGTAGTCACCATTTGATTAGTGGCTTCCCTAATATCCTGACCAGTTTATTCTATATCATCAAACCGTTTCTGTGCCAAGCATTTTGTGCTTTATGTTCAACAGAGATTGACCGCAAATACTTTTTTAATTTAAACTCTGAGAATGCATGAAAATGCAGTGGTGAAACTCTCAAGTTTTACTGTATTGTCCATTGGTGGGGTGGGTGGGTGGGTGAAGAATACCATTCTTCGTGCCCCAGTGCCTTGCTCCATTGAGTGGCAGCGTACAAATTGCCAACACGGTGGGCTTCCCTGGTTTCTGCCTCATTGGCGTCTAGATGGTTTGAGCCGAGCACAAGGGGAGAAAGAAAAATGGCAGCTTTGTGATAAGATAGGCAATGAAATATGTGAATATTCATTATGGTCATGTGATGGTTTCTTACCAGGGCTAGGTGAGGCCGTGGGTTAAATCACTGTCCTTTCTCTCCTTGCTCAAATGTCTCTGTGATCCTACGGAAAGTGGACAGTCTCAGACCAGTGACTGCAAGAGGCAAGTCCGACACCCGAATCTGCCCACTATTCGGGACACCTTTGGCCACTTCGGTCTTGGTGTTGGCTGGTGTGGTTCTGTACTAGGGGGTATGGTAGCACCGTGGTTATGCTGCTGGACTAACAATTTAAAGAAGGAGTGTTCAAATCCCACCATGGCTGTTTGAGAATTTCAATTACATTTTATTTAAAATCTGAAAATAATAAAAAAACTGGTAGCAGTAAAAGTGACCATGAAGCTGTCGGATTGTGGAAAGGCCCTAACTGGTTTAGTAGTGTCCTTTAGGGAACCTGCCATCCTGTATTGATGTGACTGCAGTCCCACACCGATATGATTGACTCTTAACCTGCCACTCGAGTGTATCAAACCGCTTAAGGCAATGAATGCCAGCTTTTTCAGGAGTGAATTTCTACAAAACTTAGTTTCTCATCTGAATTTGTGGTAAGGCTACAGTGAAGAAGAGGCTTCACCTAAGGCTGCACTAGATGCCAAAAATGAAAACACATATTTACCTTGATTTTAGAAACAGAAGAAAATCAAAATTCCCTTTTTAAAAGTAGAGGCCTAATTTAAAAAAAAAAAAAGGTTTATTGGTGCCTGCAGTTTTTATTCATTCATGGATTTTAGCTGAATAATTTAAGCGTGACCTATTTGAGGTCCAGTTGTCTCCAAGGTGACTCGACCAGTAATGGGAGATTGGCGCTGCGAGACTATCTGTGGCAGAATCGGTGATCAGATACTTGAGCCAGACAGGCCCCTCCATACATCTGGAGGATGTGTGCTGATCTGACTGGGCAGCACTGCTTATCGATGGGAGCTGGAGGTGTGGGCCTCTCACTTGGGGCTGTGATTCTTCCCACTCTAGGTGGTCCACGGTCGGGTGCTCCTGGCTGGGAAATCAGTGGGAAGGTTACTGGTGCTCTTTGTTGCTAAGCTGCGTGATTGTAGCTGGGTAAACGCCAGTAGTTACCTCGACGCACACTTCTTGGGATGGGGGCAGAGTGCTCCCTAAGCCTCGGCTCTTGCCAACCTGTGCCTGCACCCTCTGGGCTGAGGTGTGTCGCTTCTGTGATGGCGCGCACACCATATCGGGAAAATAAAAACTGGATTTCTTTAATCGTCTTACTGTGAGGTTCTTAAACCTGACGCACGTCATAGACACTTGGCTGATGAAATCAAAAGCTGCATAATTCCAAAATAATGGATGGGTCTACTCTGGATTAACCTGGGAAATTGGTGGCATTGTATAAAGTGTTGTTTTAGGCATCAGTTAGTGATATTCTTTATATTTTTTTCCCTTTTTTATTTCTTTTCTGTTTCACCTCAGCTCTGTGTGACATGCACCCAATGCGAGCCTTATTCCTTATTCCAAGAAACCCCCCTCCCAGGCTAAAATCTAAGAAATGGTAAGTGATTCCATGGCGTGGTGGTTGGGAACGGGATCCTGTGATGTACTGATTGGTTTGAACATATGATGCCAGTCGTTCTCCCGATGAGCCGAGCTGCCCGCACAGGTGCGTTGGGCAGGGCACCACCAAGGTTAGAACGAGTCGAAAAGAACATGAAGTAGATCAATTAGTCGTAGCTAGGTGATGCACACTAGGGTTTCCAGAGCCTGTAGGTTGTTGGAGAAAAGGAGAACTGAGGGAAGGTAAAGCGTTCCACAGTTTTTCAAGCTCGAGGAAAGGACAGGTTGGGAGTAGGTGTGCAAAGAATAAAACTGCTAAAATAAAAGAACATTGGGGGGGGGGGGGGAAACTTGATGAAGAGTTGAAGGGAGAGAAAGTTTGAGAAAGATTATAAGAGGATCAGTTTCAAGAACACAAAAAATTGATCTCCGATCACTGAAAAATCCATGTCGAAGTTTGGGGTGTTCCGAGGGGTGATGGTGGCACTGCCCAAGGAGGTAGACCACCCGTCGTTGCCCGAACCCAGTATTGAATGTTTACTCATTGTAGAGATTGGCTGGTTTTTGCAGTGTGCTCTGACATTTACATGTGCTCGAAAATGGTCAAACACTGCAATTCAAAAAAAATAAAGTGGAAGCTGATCATCCAAGTCAGTCGAGGGATTCATTTCATTTCAATTTTATTTATCACATAACTAAATACAAGAAGTGAAATCTAGTCAGTGAAATGCTTTTTTCTTGACGAGCCGAGAGCACCAAGCAGCAAGAACACTTAGCTGCCTGGTATGCACGGAGCTCGCAAGGACGGCAGCCATCTTCATCGGCGCCATCACAAAAAAACACATACCGACATATACACGCATACATACTTTAAATATAAATAATGATGATCTGATTGAGGCATGTAGATGATTAAGGGAGTGGATGAAAAGAAACTACTTCCTCTGGTGGGAGAGTCCATGTGAAAATCGCTACCACAAAGAGTACAGGAAACTCTTTTTTATCCGGCACGGACGGGACCGACGTGCCGGTTCATCAAAAATTCTGGATAACCGAAAGCTATAGTAAAAGATACGGAGCTGAGAGCGCCGTAACCCTGTTGCTTAGCAACAGGTTCAGAACAATGGCCACAAGTTGCAAGCGTCTCTGTAGCTTAGCAACAGCTGCAGCCACACCCTTGCACAGCAACAGATGGAGGAAGGCAAGTAATAAAAGTTACCTGAACCTACTCCTGAATTTTGCCAGTTAACCGACATTTCCGGTTATTTAGGTGCCGGTTAATCGAAAGTTTCCTGTAGTTGAGGCGAACAGCATAGATGCATTTAAGGGGAAGCTCGATAAACACATGAGGGAGAAAGGAATAGAAGGAAATGCTGATGGGGTGAAATGAAGAGGAGTGGGAGGAGGCTCATGTGGAGCATAAACACCGGCATGGGCCCATTGGGCCGAATGGCCTGATTCTGCGCTGTAAATACTGAAGTCTGGCGGGGAGGGGGTCAGGTGTCGACGCAGAGCAGAAACGAGACAATTTGGTTTGCGGAGCAGGTCCTAACTGATTACTTGAGCGTAGCAGTATATGAGGCCTGGGAGCAGAACTGCCTTTCTGCCAGTCATTCTGAGCACTGAGATATGAGGGGAGAAATTGGCATGACAAAATATGTTGAAAGAAAGAAGGTATTTTTTATTAAAGTACATTAGATTTTAAACGATCGAAGAGCTGAATTATTACTTTGATTCAGCGGTGTAGTGCAAGGATATTACAATTTACCTGTCTTTACCCTTGCTCCCCAAGGAATGTAACAGAAGTCATTTAGTTCGAGAGCTGAAATTTTGAAATCAGCGTGTGCCTTCTGATTGGGCTGTGGTCTTGGTGGTGTTTCCCAGCCTGGGTAAATGTTGACTGCTTTTAGCCTCAGCTCCCATCAGTGGAGCAGTCAGGGCCCGAGGTTGAATAAACGGAGGTCACATTTCAGCACCCAACCTAGACATTAGCGCCAAGAGGGCATCTTTGGTGGGAAGAAACACAGAAGATAAGAGCAGGAGTAGGCCATTCGGCCCCTCAAGCCTGCTCCGCCATTCAATGAGATCATGGAAGACCAGACAGCAAAAAAAAAGGTTAAGAAGGGGTTGTTTTTTTTGCACTAAAATTTGAAGATTAGAATGCTGTAGGGGACTCTCTTGGGATTGACCTTTAATCCGAGTGACGTGGGCACGAGGTACTGTTAATAAATTCCACTTTTCTAGATTTCCAACATTTGTATGAATCTGAATTTGTTGATTAAGTTAGTAAATATTGTGGGCAAGTGATCCGAGTGCATTATTATAAATTATACACGAAAGCACGGATTGTCCATGGCACTTATTTATTAAAACTCTTGATTCAGCCCCAATGTAAAATTTCTGATTTGACTCCATTTTTTTCCTTCTGGATTGCATAGACCAGAAAAACAAACCAACTTAGTTGTCAAACCCGAGTTCCTCGGCCCTGACCAATGTGTAATATAAAACTCAAATTAAGTGTATGGAATGTTTTGGGGGGCATGGGTCTGCTTTGTCTGCAGCGATTACCGCCAAGTATTATAAATCGCTCTAGCTCCCGACCTGGCCTTGTTGGCGTACTGTTGAGGGTTGTAAAATGTCGCAGTGCCACATTGCTGGGGAAACTGAGTGACTGTGGGGAGGAGGTGTGATTTTTAAACACCACCTTCAAAGTGAGTCTGTCACCATGGGTGGGAGCTGATCTCACTGAAGCGTTTTTACAGGAAAATGCCATGTGGTGACCACACGAAGGATTTATGATTTCAACTGCACCGTCAAGGAAGCAGTCACCTTTGCTAATGGCTGGCTACTTTGGTGCTCCTATATGTTTGTGTGTGTGTGTGCTAGGCCGTTGTAGCAGAGCCTGGTCTCCAATCGTCTTGGATCCCCTTGCCATTGGACCAAGACCTTGCTCTGTCAAGCCCGTGTGGTAGCTGGTGTGCAACGGCCACCCCCACGTTAAAAGAATTCACGCACAGGCATCTTCCACCCCTTAAAAATGAAGTTCGGGACCTGGAACGTCAGGACCCTCATGGACAACCCCAACAGTGACAGACCGGTACGTCGTACTGCTATCGTTGCTCGGGAGCTCAGACGTTTCGACATTGACATCGCCGCCCTAAGTGAGACCCGGCGGGCAGGGGAAGGCCAGCTCAAGGAGCAAGGCGGTGGCTACATCTTCTTCTGGAAAGGCAAACCTGAAGAAGAACGCCGCCTCCGTGGGGTAGGCTTCGCCATAAAAAATGAACTAGTTGGCCGCCTCCGAGACTCCCCTTGCGGTATAACTGAGCGCCTCATGACTCTTCGGCTCACCCTAGCCCGGAACCAGTGCGCTATGGTCATCAGTGCGTACACCCCAACACACTTTGGTAGAAGCCTTGAGATGGTGGGACTGAAAAAGTTTTTTTTTAAAGTGTGATTTATATGATGCATAGGGATCCTCGTTTATCAGATTCCCATAGACCTGTAGAAGATCTTGCACTGAAATTCAAACTCCTGTGCTAAAATGTTTTGTTTAAATTAGACCCCGTGTCATTTATATAATTGTACAGGAAACTTTGTGCTATCCGGCACCGACGGGACCGAGCTGTTGCCGTTCCCTCAAAACTGCCGGACAAACCAGCGCTAATGTTGAAACATACGGAGATTTTGAGCTCCGTATCTGGCAACAAACCCTGTTGCTTCTAAACAGTCGGCCGTACCTTGCAAGCGTCTCTAGCTTAGCAACAGCTTCAGCGAGACCTTGCAGAGCCTGACTGTTGAGAAAAAAGCAACGAAAAGGAGAAAAAAGCAATGAAAAGAAAAAAAACCTAACGAAACGGCTCCTGATTTTTGCCGGTGGCTCGAGCATTCCGGACAGTTAACCTCCGGATAATACAAAGTTTCCTGTATTGAGTTCGCACGATCGATCTAACCTTGCCCCAAAGCCTGCATTTATTTGCAGTTGTTCATCAGCACGCATGCTCCTGCCAGGCCTGCAGACTTCTGGACACCTGTTGGCAGTGCCACGGTGTGACCAGACTGCAGGAGGCTTCCTCCCAGCATGGAGTGGGCCTCTGAGGAGGATCTCAATCCTGTTGCTCATTCCCTGGCTGCAGCCAGGAATGGGGACGGTCCGGGGTCTCTTACTGGCCTGTCATCTCGTAGCTGAGGAAAGTAATGACTGACCGCCCTCGGACTTTGAAACTTGGGCCATTTGGGGAGCCTGAAAGTTGCGGCTGAGGAGGGACCTTCATTTCCCCCCTCTCTGGAGGCTGGAGTATAATCTGGGCCCAAGAAGCAAAGGCGGTAGTTACGCCTATAACTAAATGTGCATGTATACCATGAATATTTGTAGCAGTTGCAATTATGTCTGTCTGTAATGTGTGTTTTTAAAAAAAAAAATTCTATTTTGACCATTTCTTTGGTAGGTCAAGGAGGTTTATAGAGTTTATTGAGAACTGTCTGATAAAAAATTACACGCAGAGACCATCTACGGATCAGCTGCTAAAGCACAGCTTCATCCGAGACCAGCCAACTGAGAGGCAAGTACGCATCCAGCTGAAGGACCACATTGACCGGACTCGGAAGAAGCGAGGTGAAAAAGGTGAGGGTGGGCCAGTTACTCAGCAGCTGCCGCTGCCCGTTTCACGGAGTGTGGTGCTAATGACCGGTGATCTTCAAGTATAATGGCGGGGGAATAGTAACCCGTTATCTCTATATTAAACAGAGGAGACGGAGTACGAGTATAGTGGCAGTGAGGAGGAGGAAGACAATGTCGGTGAAGAAGGTGAACCCAGGTGAGTTTTTTTTTAAAGACTTCTGCGGTGTGTGTGTTCATGTCGCAAAAAGGTTTTTTTCTTCAGAGTACCAAAGAGCTCATTTATTCCTGCACCCGCCACCTTCCTGTAACACAGTTCCCACCATGCAAATTTAATTTTGCTGTGATGGGAGGGTGAATTTTTGTGCTGTTTATGGTGAGTAATGTTGGTGCAGAGGAATGGAACATTGCCCATTTCAAATGCCCAATGTCCGTATCGAGCACCGTCAAACTTAACATAAAGCACAATTAGATGGCGAGTAAAGCTTCCTACACTCGGAAGAACATCCCCTACTTCAACAGTATCCTTCTTCCTGAGTGAGATTTGATTTTGACGTGCGAGGGGGGGGGGAAGCTTGTACATTTTGTGCTCATTACTGTGAGTCATGTTGGTGCTGGGGAGTTTGAACATTGCAGTTTCCTCCTGTTAAACCATCGTCTTTGGCCCCCGCCACAAACACCGTGCACCTCTCCACCGCTTCCATCCCCCTCCCCAGCCACTGTCTCGGGTGGAGCCCGACTGTTTGCAGCCTCCGTGCCCTATGTGACGCCAAGCTGAGCTTCCAGCCCCAGATTCTCTCCATCACAAAGACCACCACCTTCCATATATTTAGATTTTTTTAAAAAAGGAGGGTAAATGAATCGCACCCTTTAAAGATTTAAAATGAATGTGGGACTTAAACACCAAAGCTGTGGTAACTTGTCAAAATATCCATTTTTATTGACTCGTGAGTAAAATGTGGGGAAAAAAATGACAATTGCTGAAAACTAGAAGAAAAACAGAACATCTTGGAAAGGTACAGCAGCTGTATGTGCGTCTGGGATGATTGTTTGGAGTCGAGATCCTTAAAAGTCTCTGTCCGATACATTTATCTCCACTCTGACCGTTGCTTTGCACGTGATACTTGTGACATTAAAGAGGAAATAGATATTTGGCAAAAGAACCAGAGGGGAGATGAGATTTTTTTTTCTTACGCAGCGAGTTGTTGTGACCTGGAATGCGCTGCCTGAAAGGGCGGTGGAAGCAGATTTAATAGTAACTTTCAAAAGGGAATTGGATAAATCCTTGAAGGGGGGAAAAATTTGCAGGGCTGTGGAGAAAGAGCAGGGGGGAGTGGGACTAATTGGAGAGCTCATTCAAAGAGCCGGCATAGGCTCGATGGGCTGAATGGCCTATGATTCTATCGTTCTGTGATTCTTGTATACCTTTTTTCTCTCTCCCCCCCAACCACCTCCACGGCAGCTCCATTGTGAATTTGCCAGGTGAGTCCACGCTAAGGCGAGACTTCCTGCGGCTGCAGCAGGAGAACAAGGAGCGCTCGGAAGCCGTGAGGCGGCAGCAGCAGCAGATTGTGCTGCCGCGTCGGGACCCGGAGGAGCACAAGCGGCAGCTCCTGTCCGAACGCCAGAAACGCATCGAGGAGCAGAAAGAACAGCGACGTCGGCTGGAGGAGGTAAAAAAAAAAAACATTTAAAAAAAAAAAAGGCTCTTCGGTCTAGTTTGACATGCAGCAGAACTCAATCAGTAGAAGCACTGATTTATAATGTCTGCATTTTGTGCGTGTTCTGCAGTTTCTTTGCACAACGCGTGCTCTTTGTGGTGAGCTATTCCCGTGCAGTGTTAAACACCGATTACTTCAGGGCACTTCAGCCTGGCAACTCATTTCTGTCTACGTCTGCCCTGGACCCATTAACATTGTGCTCCGTTCCAGATTTAGCCATTCGTGCGTGAACTGCATTGCTTAAGCAGTGAAACTTGGTTAACTTAACGGCCAGTTCACTTAGCAAGCAAGTGTGTATTTGGGGATATTACTGGTTGCCGGGGTCTGAGTCCTTTGCACACTGTGCCCTTTCAACTCTGGGGACCCAGGTTCCAATCAGGCCACACTGACTCTTGGAGGCATTCTCTGTCTGCTTCACAGTGAGTGGCTCAACTCTGAGTTGGTGGCCTCACTCCGGAGGCTACATGAATGAGATGGAAATGTTGCAGCGGTGCAGTCGGTGCTTTTCCCCAGGCTACGGATTGGGACAACAGCAACTTGCATTTATATAGCGCCTTTAACATAGTAAAATGTCCCAAGGCGCTTCGCGTTGCCGGGTAGCGTTAACGAGGAGTTTGGCTTGAACTCGGAGCGCTGGCTCTGGACGCTGGGTGCCAAAAGCAGAAGAAGCGTTGCATTCCCCCACAATGAAGAGTTTACTGAGCTGTTAACCTGCACTTAATCCAGCCTCATTCCTAATTCATCAATCCTGTATAAGCAGCAGTGGGTTGTATCTTGTTGGTTATGACTGGAGGCACTGGCGTTCATGGAGGCCCCCAGCCTGACTCGGCACTTCATCAGACTGTCATTCAGTCACATTTCATCAGCCAGCTGCTCATATCATTAACACAGTACTGTGCGAGGTTTCACACGAAAAGGGTTCCAGTGCACCGATACTGGACCTGCCCGAGTGGGCACTGAAGACTAACTCACTGTTAGATGCATCTGTCGCCTGTTGTTGCCTTTTCTTCAGCACTTGGGTGTTTGCTTGTTAATGCGTGAGAAAATGGACAGCAGAAAGGGTTTGAAGCAAGAGGTTTATTTTTGATACGTCAGCTGCCCGACTCTAAATATTGGAAGAAATGTTAGTGTGAAGCTCTACTTTGTTCCCCTTTTATGGTCTGTGCTCAGTGCTTCCCGATGGGAGACGAGCAGCTGAGCAGAGGGCAGGTTGCACGTGGATCTCGGCACTCCATAGTGCCGAGTTGTTACTGCTCACTGTCCTCCTCCCTGCTTGGGTGATTTTTAATTGGGGTTTTCGTGATGGAAGGTTCAGTGCCACCGGTGATGACCATGCCTGCTCGGTCTTGCGCAGTGTCGATCACGAGATCATTAATGACGAGATCCTATCAGGTCCTGCTCTCGTCTGCCAAAATTGTTCACTATTCCAGAAGCATTCTGGAATGCAAAGATAAACCCCGGCTTCTATTCTCTACTGCTAAACTTCTTCTTAAACCCCTCTCCCCTGTCTCCTCCACCCTCACCTCTGACAACAAGTGTGAGGAGCTCATGGCCTTCTTTGTCTCTAAGGTTGAGACCATCCGTTCAGCTGCCTCTGCCACTTCCCTTCTTTCCCCTAGCCCACCGGGCCAAACTTCCTCTAAGGTTCCCCCCTGCCCTAGCCCTGAACTCACTTCTTTCTCCAGTTTCTCTCCGATCTCCCCTCATGACCTCTCCGCGCTCATCTTGTCCACGAGACCCACTTCCTGCTCCCTCGACCCTATTACCACCAAACTGCTGACCACCCAACTTCCTTTTCTGGTTAGCTGACATTGTTAATGGTTCTCTCTCCTCGGGGTACTGTACCCCTCTCCCTCAAATCTGCCGTCATCACCCCTCTCAAAAAGCTAACCCTTAACCCCTCCATCCTTGCAAACTACTGCCCCATCTCCAACCTCCTTTTCCTCTCCACAGCCCTTGAACGTGTTGTCGTCTCCCAAATCTGTGCCCATCTTTCCTGCAATTCTATGTTTGAATCCCTCCAATCAGGCTTCTGCCCTTGCCACAGTACTGAAACGGCTCTCATCAAAGTCACAAATGACATCCTTTGTGACTATGACAAAGGTAAACTATCCCTCCTCGTCCTTCTTGACTTGTCTGCAGCCTTTGACATAGTTGACCTCTCCATCCTCCTCCAACACCTCTCCACTGTTGTCCAGCTGGGTGGGACTGCACTCGCCCGATTCCATTCTTATCTAATCGTAACCAGAGAATCACCAGCAACGGCTTCTCTTCCCGCTCCCACATCGTTACCTCTGGTGTCCCTCAAGGATCTATCCTTGGTCCCCTCCTATTTCTCATCTACATGTTGCCCCTTGGCGACATCATCCGAAAACACAGCGCCAGTTTCCACAAGTACGCTGACAACACCCAGCTCCACCTCACCACCACTTCTCTCAACCCCTCCACGGTCTCTAAATTGTCTTGACTGCTTGTCCGACATTCAGTTCTGGATGAGCAGAAATTTTCTCCAATTAAGTATTGGGAAGACCGAATCCATTGTTTTCAGTCCCCGCCACAAACTCCGTTCCCTGGCCACTGACTCCATCCCTCTCCCTAACATCTGTCTGAGGCTGAACACACTGTTCGCGACCTTGGTGTCATATTTGACCCTGAAATGAGCTTCCGACTGCATATCTGCAGCATAACTAAGACCGCCTATTTCCACCTCTGTAACATCACCTGTCTCCGCCCCGCCTCCGCTCATCTGCTGCTGAAACCCTCATCCATGCCTTTGTTACCTCTGGACTTGACTATTCCAACGCACTCCTGGCTGGCCTCCCAAATTCTACCCTACGTAAACTTGAGGTGATCCAAAACTCGGCTGCCTGTGTCCCAACCCGCACCAAGTCCCGTTCACCCATCACCCCCTGTGCTCGCTGACCTACATTGGCTCCCGGTTAAGAAACGCCTCGATTTCAGAATTCTCATCCTTTTCAAATCCCTCCGTGGCCTCGCCCCACCTCCAGCCCCCCCCCCCCCCCCCCCCCCAAGATCTCTGCGCTCCTCTAATTCTGGCCTCTTGAGCATCCCTGATTATAATCGCTCAACCATTGGTGGCTGTGCCTTCTGTTGCCTGGGCCCTAAGCTCTGGAATTCCCTGCCTAAACCTCTCCGCCTCTCTACCTCTCTTTCCTCCTTTAAGACGCTCCTTAAAACCTACCTGTTTGACCAAGCTTTTGGTCACCTGCCCTAATTTCTCCTTATGTGGCTCGGTGTCAAATGTTTTGTCTTTTAATGAAGCATCTTGGGATGTTTTACTACGTTAAAGGCGCTATATAAATACAAGTTATTGTTGAGATTTAGGAGGATGTTGCCAGGACTGGGGAATTTTAGCTATGAGGAAAGATTGGATAGGCTGGGGTTGTTTTCTTTGAAACAGAGGAGGCTGAGGGGAGATTAATTGAGGTGTATAAAATTATGAGGGGCCTAGATAGAGTGGATAGGAAGGACCGATTTCCCTTAGCAGAGAGGTCAATAACCAGGGGGCATAGATCTAAAGTAAGTGGTAGAAGGATTAGAGGGGAGTTGAGGGGAACTTTTTTCACCCAGAGGGTGGTGGGGTCTGGAACTCACTGCCTGAAAGGGTGGTAGAGGCAGAAACCCTCATCGCATTTGAAAAGTACTTGGATATGTACTTGAAGTGCCGTAACCAACAAGGCTACGGAGCAAGAGCTGGAAAGTGGGATTAGGCTGGATGGCTCTTTTTTGGCCGGCACAGACACGATGGGCCGAATGGTCTCCTTCTGTGCTGTAAATTTCTATGAGCAAGGCCATTTGGCCCACCTTGATTCATCCATTCAGGAAGATCCTAAAGTCTCCCCATTGCAGCTACCAGTTGTTTCTTAGATGATGCTAGGGTTTTCACCTCCACTGCTCCATCTCTGGAAGTCTGTGCCATATGTTGAACACTGTGTGTGAAGAAGCGTTTGAACCTGTGGTTCCGGTGTCCTAATTACATTGAATTATATAAAACGTACAGCACAGAAACAGGCCCCTCAGCTCAACTGTTCTATGCTCCACACGAGCCTCCTCCCACCCTACTTCATTTTGCCCCATCAGAACAGTTTAACTTAAAGTAATATTCCGGATCTACCTCCTTTATTCTGTTAGCTATCTTTTATATCTCTACGAGCACCTCTCTGTGACATTTTCTTTCCAGGCTAAAAAGCCCTAGTTCCTCCAGTCTTTTTTCGTAACTCAGACCTTTGACACGAGGGATCAGCCTTGGGGCACTTCTCCACACTGCCCACCGAGCTTGGAAAGTTTCCCTTGTGCCTCAGCGATTCGATCTCGGTGAAGGACTCGAGGTGCCGGCTGACCAAAGCGCGCTCTACTTTCATCACGACTTCCTCTGATTTGATATTCTGCCATTCCAGCATTGTAGCTCAACACTCTGTTGGTGCAAGTGGAGCGAGGATTACGGCATGATCATTTTCTACGTACACGGGAATTCCGTAACCAGCATATATTTTGGTGTCCGCCGTGGCTCGGTTGGTAGCCCACTCCCCTCCAAGTCAGGAGGTTGTGGGTTCAAGGCCCACTGCAGACTGCAGAGCCCATGATCCAGGCTGACACCCGCCCCAGTGCAGCACCGAGGGAGTGCTACATTAGTCATAGTTATACAGCACAGAAAGAGGCCCATCGTGTCCGCGCCGGCCATCAAGCCCTATCTATTCTAATCCCATTTTCCAGCACTTGGTCCTTAGCCTTGTATGCTGTGGCATTTCAAGTGCTCATCTAAATGCTTCTTGAATGTTGAGGGTTCCTGCCTCCACCACCCTTTCAGGCCGTGAGTTCCAGATTACAACCACCCTCTGGGTGAGAAAGGTTCCTCCTCAAATCCCCTCTAAACCTCCGGCCCCTTACCTTGAAACTATGCCCCCTGGTTATTGACCCCTCTACTAAGGGGAAAAGTTCCTTTCTATCTACCCTAATCTATGCCCCTCATAATTTTGTACACCTCAAATCAGGTCCCCCCTCAGCCTTCTCTGCTCTAAGGAAAACAACCCCAGCCTGTCCAGTCTCTCTTCATAGCTGAAGCACTCCAGCCCAGGTAACATCCTGGTGAATCTCCTCTGCACCCTCTCTAATACAATCACATCCTTCCTATAGTGTGGCGACCAGAACTGCACACAGTATTCCAGCTGTGGCCTAACTAGCGTTTTGTACAGCTCCATCATAACCTCCCTGCTCTTATATTCTATGCCTCGGCTAATGAAGGCAAGTATCCCATATGCCTTTTTAACCACCTTATCTACCTACCCTGCTGCCTTCAGGGATCTATGTACATGCACACCAAGGTCTCTCTGATCCTCTGTCATTCCTAGGGTCCTACCATTCATTGTGTATTCCCTTGCCTTGTTAGTCCTCCCAAAATGCATCACCTCACACTTTTCAGGGTTAAGTTCCATTTGCCACTGTTCTGCCCATCTGACCAACCTGCCTATATCGTCCTGTAGCCTGAGGCTTCCCTCCTCGCTATTTACCACCCCACCAATTTTCGTGTCATCTGCGAACTTACTGATCATACCTCCTACATTCATATCTGCATTGTCCGAGGGTGGCGTCTTTCAGATGGGACATTAAACCGAGGACTCCGTCTGTCCCCTCAGGTGCACGTAAAGGATTCCATGGCACTATTTCGTAGAGCAGGGGCGTTATCACCAGTGTCCTGGCCAATATTTATCCCTCGTCCAAAATCATCTTTAAAAAAAATAAATTATCTCATCATTATCTCATTACTGTGGGAGCTTGCTGTCGCGTTTCCTACATTACAACAGTGTATACGTAGAAAATACTCATGCCATACTTCAAAAGTATTTAATTGGCTGTATAACAGTTTGGGACATCCTGGAGCTATATAAATGCAAGTTCATTCTTTCTGTGCTATGTAGAAGGCAAATGCTAGTGGCATAGTGATAAAAACGTTTCAGTGGATTGCATTTGGAGGAGTGCTGGCACTCAACTCCAGCCCTACAGTCCTTCCCCCACTGTTACACCTCAATCTCAGAAGAACATAAGAATTTTAGGAAGCAAAAGGCCAAACTAATCTTTGATTTGACTGAAATAGCAACAGAAAATGCTGGAAGCACTCAGCAGGCCAGGCAGCATCCGTGGAAAGAGAAACAGAGTTAACATTTCAGGTCTGGGACCCTTCATCAGAACTGGAAAAGGCTAGAGATGTAACGAGCGTAGGAGATGCAACACCTGCCTGAAGGGATAATTACTAGTCCCTTTAGGGCTACTCGGATCAGGCGTATTCCTCAGACGTTCACTTTCAACTAAAGTTTGAGGTAGCCGAATCCTAAAGACGCTTAATTGGGTCTAAAGGTCCGGACTATCTCTCCCTAAAGGAAAGGAACAACCTGAAAATGTTACCGTCCTCCAGATAGCACTTTTAATAAGTTTAGCTAGACTGTAACGTTCCGGATATTATGAGGGTCCGGAAAACTCCCCCAGAATTCTGCAACTCCTCACCAAAGAGTGTACAGAGATTGAGTTTGCGAGTTTGATACAGAAGTATTATGTGAGACAATTCTAAAAATACATAGATTTATTAAAGAACCGACATATAATTTACAGTTGGTGAGTCAATCGCAACATTAACAATTCCAAAAAAAGAAAGCTTACAATTCTATTATCAGAGAACCTACTCTCAAATCTTAACTTTGCTACAGTTTTACAGTTCTTAGTTTTATTCAGGATATCCACCAAAATCAAATACAGTACCTTTGATCCCCAAGGTACAGAGTTGGAGACTTAGAGTTGGCTCTGAAGCCGAGAATCGCTTTGCCCCTTTAAGCGAGTCTACTATTCCATTTGAGTGTTCAATATTTATAACCTTTTCCAGTGGTATTTCCTTTAAGGTTTTCTGCTGATGTAAGCTAATTATCTCTAGTCATTTTTCTGCTGACCCCTGCAATTCTTACAGTCACCTCAGCTGGTAGCACGACAGAACCACGTCTCTCCTCTAGGTGTTCGAAGTTTATCATAAAAAACGGTGTAACAGCAGGTGCACGTTACTTGGTATCATTTTTATGAAGGCAGATGTGTGTTACTTTTATGTCCTTCTTTACGATGTGTAAATTAGAACACCTTATTGTCTTGTTCCCAAAGGTTCAGACTGTCAGGAGCCTTTAACCTTCTGTTTCAATAAGGTTATTGATTCAGTGTCAACAACTTATCTTATCTCAATAGCCAGAATGCTACCACAGCTTTTTCATGGTTAGGTTTCTAGATTTCCAGACCCAGTTTGTCATGTTTTAATAAGGCCAGAGTTCTTTCATAGAATGGTGTCTTTTTCTGAATAGGTTATATGGCTTCTTCCTTCACATGCCCTTTTAACTCTACCCTTCCCACTGTCCAGGGCCCCAAACACCCCTTCCAGGTGAAACAGCGATTCACTTGTACTTCTTGCAATTTAGTATACTGTATTTGCTGCTCACGATGCGGTCTCCTCTACACTGGGGAGACCAAACGCAGATTGGGCGACCGCTTTGTGGAACACCTCCGTTCAGTCCGTAAGGGTGACCCTGAGCTTCCGGTCGCCTGTCACTTTAATTCACCGCTCCACTCCCACTCTGACCTCTCTGTCCTCAGCCTCTTCCACTGTTCCAATGAAGCTCAACATAAACTCGAGGAGCAGCACCTCATCTTTTGATTAGGCATTTTACAGCCTTCTGGTGTCAACATTGAGTTAAACAATTTCAGACTATAACCCCTGCCCCCATTTTTCAGGCTGTTTATGATTCTGCCATCCCCATTTGCAACATTTAATCTCTCCTGTCTCCTGCCCTGGCACAGAATGTTCCTCCCCTCCCCTCCCCCTTTCCCTGCCTCTGCACCTGCTTAAAATCTGGCACATCGCTAACCTTTTCCATAATATAACAGCAAAATACTGCGGATGCTGGAAATCTGAAATAACAACAGAAAATGCTGAGAATACTCCGCAGGCCAGGCAGCATTCTTGGAGAGAGAAACAGAGTTATCGTTTCAGGTCTAACCTTTTCCAGTTCTGATGAAGGGTCCCAGACCTGAAACATTAACTCTGTTTCTCTCTCCACGGATGCTGCCTGGCCTGCGGAGTGCTTCCAGCATTTTCTGTTGTTATTTCAGATTTCCAGCATCTGCAGTATTTTGCTATTTGATTTGACTGAAATGGCTGTGACAATAGGTAATAAGTGAGAATCTGAGACACAGTCCCAACTCTTTCCCCCTCATCCTTTCTCCCCCTCCCCTGCCTTGTTAATTGGTTTGTACAGTGGAAGTGTGTTGAAGTAAAACTTGACATTTAATGTTTCTGATGTTTAGCAACAGCGGAGAGAACGAGAGCTACGCAAGCAGCAAGAGAAGGAGCATCAGCGGCAGGTGGATGAGATGCAACAGCTTCGCAGAGAGGAGGAGAGGAGACAGGCCGAGAGAGAGCAGGTATAACCCCTGCCTGCAGTAAAGAGATTAATCTTTTACCAGTAGTGATTGGGGAAAGAGATGCTTGTGTAACCCTGCAGTTGGACTTTCATCTCGTTCCCTTTTGGCCTCGAGGCTGAAATAGCTGATCTCGCCTGGGACAGCATTTGAAGCACTACAATTAGGCTCGGTATTCCTGGGCGAGGGAGGCGGCAATTCAGCCAGAGCTCTCGCTATTCGGGGACCCCCGTTAGAAAGTGCAAGTGTGTGGGCGTGAGATGGGGACAGGATCAGACCCTGCTGAGACCCCCCTCCGCAGTTGAATAGCCTGCTGGCACTTGCTATCTTGGCTTGCACATGAAGAGTGTCCACTCTGAAGGGGTAGCATAGGGCTGCTGACCAATGTCCCCCGTCAGCCGCACTGCCTCCTGCGCGGCCCGCCTCCCCCCCCCCCCCCCCCCCCGCAAACGCACGGCACATTGAAATTTCTGCGCGTGCGCGGCATCCTCAGCACAAGAGCCGGCGAGCGGCCTGCATGGGGACCCTGCAGATGACTGCGCAGCTTAGCACGAGCGTTGCTGCTGATACCCACGGGAACCGTACCCTAGCAAGGGTTGGCACCCTCTAAGGGGGGAGGGGAGAGAAACCTTGCCCCTCTGTGGGTGATCGTCACGCATCATTCCCAGCCTTCGTTAGAAGTGTCCCAGCGCAAACTGTTCTTCACCCTCCTGTTCAGTTAGTTTGTCTTTCTCCCTCCCTCACGTTGGGATTATCTCATGACTCTGCTTGGCACATTCTGGCAGTCAATACCCAGTGTCGCACCCTACCTGGTGAGGGGCCCCCTTGTTTAATCATTGTTCTGGTTAATAGGTCCTGTGAACGTAGGCTTGCAAGGCTTTTAAGGGTCTGACAGCAGTGGATTTTATGCTGAGCATAACTGATTGACCTAAAAGAATAGGTGAGGTTTTTGAATTTCCTTTGTCCAGCTTGTACAGTAAACTCTTTCTTATCCAGCACCTATGGGACCAGGATGGTGCCAGTTGATGAACAATTCTGGATAACAGAGAGGTAGACCTACCAAGGCAATTTTTAACACAAACAAAAATTAAAAATCAAGAAATGTACTGTATAATTGGGTACTCACCTACATAATGTTCCGTTAAATGTATGGTAGAATCGGCAAGATTACCGGTTATTGAGGTGTTGTTTTGTATTGAGATATACCTATTTTGCCGGTTATTAAAGTATTCCGGACGATAAAGTGCCGTTTAAACAAGAGTTTACTGTAATAAAATATTTTTACAGTATTGTAATTATGTAGGTCAGTAGGCATCGGAAGTGAGCAGAGTTAAACTAGTGCCGTAAGCAACTGATCCAAACTGTTGAGTTGATTGAAGCAGCGTACATGCCACCTAATCTTTAGCATCTTCTGACGAACTAGCAATGCAAGTTGTACATGCTCAGTGAGACTGCACTGAGCAGGTACAAATATCGTAAAACCTGTAACTCGCTAACCTACAGTAACTGAGAAACTCATCGTGAACGTCCCTGAATTTAAAATTGTGTACCTGTTTATTTATTTTTTTGAGAGTCGGGGGGGCGGGTGTCGGGAATGGCTTCTTTTCTGCTCAACCAATTTTATTTTTTTTTACAAACCAAATTTCCGTGTTCAGGAATCCCACTTTGATGCAGGATAAAGTTCCCCCTGCATCGCTGCAAGAATCTACCTCAGCCCCGACCGCCGAAGTCCCCTTTCTGAATTTTCCACAATTTGGCGATGAATTGTATTGCTGGCAAAACATGGGACTAAAACAAAGGGTTGGCGTTTGTTAATTTTAGTGGAATTTTTGCACGCCTCAGCGCCCTGGGCCCGATTTCCAGGCCTTGCAACTGGGCAAATTCATTTGTGTCCTCGGTAACAGATGCTTCACCTCAGGCTTAGGTGGGAAATATCTGCACCAATTTCCCTTCAATAGGTTGTAAATAAAATGGTAGAAAAGGGATGTGGGGCGCAAAGTCTTATAACACTGCTGATAAAACTGTGAGCTGAGCTTTATTTCCCTTCAAGTTTTACTTCAGAAGTCTTGACTATTTCATACCTGCGGAAAGGGCTATTTGTGGGGTTTTTTCCTGACTGTTTTCCTTTCTTTAACTGTTCTTCCTAAAATCATTTTGCGTTCTCTGTCTCTAGGAGTACATAAGGCACCAATTAGAGGAGGAGCAGAGGCAGTTAGAGATTCTTCAGCAGCAGCTACTGCAAGAACAGGCTCTGCTTCTGGTAAATGGTGCAGGCCGCAAATCCTCATCCCTCTCATATCATTATATACCCAAGGTGTCTGCTCCTAACCCTTATAGGGGTCATGCAACATTTTCACAGGAGTAACCAGGGTGTTTTCCTTTCTGACTCCTCCTTTTTCCTCCTCTGTTTCCCCCCTCTCCCCCCTTTAAGAAAAATATAGTTGTTCCAATTTAGAACGATTGTGGCCATAATCTGAGGTAACTGTGGAACCTATAGTTGCCGTGCAATATTCTGAATATGTCCGAGTTAAAACGTGTATCTTTGGCACGAAATATTTTAAAGAACAGACTTAGATGAGTTTTTTTCTGTACAAAAAAAACTTTCTTTCTTGTGGGGGTGGGGGGGGAACACAACACCGTGGAAAGTTGGCACTAGTAGCCATTTTGACTTGGGTGGGATACTGCTTAATGGGAGCAAAAGGCACTGGGTACAGTGCTGGTGGCCCCAGTGTTTACTTTGCATCCAGTACCCTCGAGCTAACCTTGATCCCTGATGTTGTGATCACTGCAGCAGAATTGATATCTGTGGGACCGTCATGTCCTCTTGTGCGTGTAAGAATGATTTTTTTTCCCATTTTTTTTATCGTTAGGTCCTTATGTCGACATGCTAACTGGCAAGGTATACACAGGTTTGGATGTTCTCTCTCCCTCCCCACCCCTCCCCTCCCCTTCCTTTCTGCTCTGCCCACCCCAGGATTACTCCACATACTCTTGTAAAATAAATATTGAATGACCCCTTCAATCCATTTCCATCTCAGTACAAGTCCAGTCCTTCAGTGTCTTATCCTGTATGTGTCTGTGTGTATCCTTTTGCAGATGGTCCTCGTAACTATAAACCCTGTTTGCACCGGGACTGTTATATTTTTTTTGTTCAGTTTAAATCCAAATCACCAATTTGCATTAAGGCATGGAGTGCAAATGGGCTGAATTTAATTTGGAGTGAATCTGAAGTGAAGATTCGCCCTCTCGGTGGCAGCGTGGCGGTGCAGCAGATTTAGTGTGGTGGTGCCTGCTGTACCGAGGGACAGGGCACCATTCCACACATACCGTTTCCCCCCCCCCCCCCCTCCCTCCCCAAACATCTCAAGTTTCCAATCGTCCATAGGCCGTTGGGGAGTTGTTTCGATCGAGGGAGGGAAAAAAATTGGGAACCGGGTACGCCACCCACCCCTCCCGGCTGCTGGACCCGGAGCAACCTTTGACGGAGATCTGGGAGCAGATTGCACGCCGGCTGTCCTCAGCCAGGGTGGCACTAAATAAGGGGAAGCATTATTTGCAAGTGAAGGATTGTTTTGAAGATGAGAAAGAAAAGCTGCCCCGAAGGGGTACTGGATTCACTTTGACTCTGGATTGAATTTGGATCAAGCATGTGTAAGATTTTTGATCTGCATTCACTCTGGAGCTCCATCAATGCATGCAGTTTTGCGATGAACATGTGCTGTTTCCTGACCTGCCTACACTTTTGATGTTTATGAGCATCGCAGACATCTGCGGCTGCGCGGTATGCTGACTATGCTAACTTTTGTTAGAAGCCCCAAGTGGTTGGCCGTACACCCAACGGTATGTTGTGTGTCTGTTCGAAAGCTGAGATGCAGCACTATAAAATAATCTGGAGTGAGTACTTGGGTGACCGAGAAAACCCTGGCTTGGAATTCCAGGCCAAGTGAGTAAATGCAAAGAGAGCTGACCAATGACGGGTGACTCGCACCAGTTGAATTACAAGCCCTGCACTTGTTAGCAGGCTCAGGCTTTTTGAGTGGTAAGACAATTCTGTTCAACTGGCCCAACCAATTTCAGTGAATTCTGGAGCACAAAAGTAGAATCCATCAGGGGTATCGGTGTAATATGGTAAATCTCTGCCTTTAACTCGCCACTCGTCCCTTGTGGGAGTATTTACTATATCTCTCTGGTGGTAAGTATCAGATCAACCCATGTTTCAAGTGAAGTACAATAGAAGTGATCCAAGTTATCCAAATTGGGTAACCAAGCAACATAACTGGCAAAGAAAGCACAACAATAACAACTTGTATTTATTTAGCACCTTTTAACATAGTAAGAGGTCCCAAGGTGCTTCATGGGAGCGTTATGAAACAAAGTTTGACACCGAGTCACACAAGGTGATAGTAGGGCAGATGACCAAAAGTTTGGTCAAAGAGGTAGGTTTTAAGGAGCGTCTTAAAGGAGGAAAGAGGGGTAGAGAGGCGGAGAGGTTTAGGGAGGGAATTCCAGAGCTCAGGGCCCAGGCAGCTGAAAGCACAGCCGCCAATGGTGGAGTGATTATAATTGGGAATGCTCAAGAAGCCAGATTTGAAGGAGCGCAGATATCTAGGGGGGTTGTGGGGCTGGAGGAGATAAGGAGGGGCGTCATGGAGGCTTTTAAAAACGAGGATGAGAATTTTAAATTAAAAGAGTTGCTTAACCGGGAGCCAATGTAGGTCAGCGAGCACAGGGGTGATGGGTGAACGGAAGTTGGTGCTAGTTAGGACACGGGGCAGCAGAGTTTTGGATGACCTTAAGTTTAGAGGTTAAAAGTAGGAGTGTGTTGGGATAGTGAATTCTAGAAGTAACAAAGGCATGGATGAGGGTTTCAGCAGCAGATGAGATGAGCTGAGGTGGGGCAGAGTTGGGCGATGTTATGGTGATGGAAATAGGCGGTCTTAGTGATGGCGCAGGTACATGGCCGGAAGCTCATCTCGGCGTCAAATATGACAGTAAAGTTGCGAACAGCCTGGTTCTGCCTCAGACAGTTGCCAGGGAGAGCACTGATGTAATGCTGATATTCAGACATTAGCTGTCACTGGTACATCTTAGTAAATATTCGATTATGTTCAGAGAGCATATACTGAGGACGTCTAAATGCCGAACATCATTACTGCCTGAACTTTTATCTCTACTTTGGCCCTTTTGATATAAAATTAACCGCATTTAGTTCTGTGCTAATTGTAAATTCAAGCTATCAAAATGGGGGCAAGCAATGATTTCATCCTATTGGTAGATAAATATTTAGCATCTCGTTCTGTGGGATCAGAATTACTTAGATTTGGCAATATATCTAAAAATAATGATTACTCCAGAGTTTTCTTGTCTGCGGTGTGCACATGAAGACCTGATGACTAATGATTCGTCTCTACACAGTGTCAGCAAACCTAAACAGCCACTTTTTTTCCTGAGAAACATGAACAATTTATTTTAAGATTTGGTTCCAAATTCACCAACAAATCTTGTAGATTAAATACTCTATACTGTTTTTTTTTTTCAATTGCGCTGCATAATCCTTGTTAAAAGCTTGTTAAAAGATTGAGTCTTTGCATCTGATATTGAACTTGTGTGAATTGGGCCGGAGAGCCTGAATGAATGGGTTCCCTAGTTTCAGAACCTCAGTCTAGCCATTCTCTCTCTAACTTCCTGAATAACTAGCACTCTCCGTGGTATTTCAGTAAGTTTTGTAGTTCTGATCTCGTTAGTGGTAGCTCGATGTGGCCTCATTTGACTTCCTTCCACCAGATAGTGCTCTGTGAAGCACTGGAACTCAATTGATAGCAGCCTTGCCTTCGGGTCAGAAGGGTTGAACCACAGTACAGAGCTGTACTGAGGGTGTGCTGCACTGCTGGAGATGCTGTCCTTTAGGTGAAAATTAAAACCAAGATCCCATTGTCCTGTTCTCTGGTACCGCGGCACCTTTTGAACAAGATCAGGGAGTTTCCCCAGTGTCTTAGCCAGCACTTTTCCCTCAACTACAGGAAACTTTGTGCTATCCGGCACCGACGGGACCGAGCTGTTGCCGTCCCATCAAAACTGCCGGACAAACCAGCGCTAATGTTGAAAGCTCCGTATCTGGCAACAAACCCTGTTGCTTCGCAACAGCTTCTAAACAGTCGGCCGTACCTTGCAAGCGTCTCTGTAGCTTAGCAACAGCTTCAGCGAGACCTTGCAGAGCCTGACTGGTGGAAAAAAAAAGCAACGAAAAGAAAAAAAAACTAACTAAACGGCTCCTGATTTTTGCCGGTGGATCGAGCATTCCGGACAGTTAACCTCCGGATAAACCAAAGTTTCCTGTAATACCCACTTAAAAAAAAACACATCAATTGGTCATTCGTCTTATTGCTGTTAGTTGGATATTGCTCGCACAGAATGTGAGATGTTGTACTTCCAAAGTAATTCATGTTTGATAATACAAGTATTTTTAATACACTACACCATTCACTCATACTGGTGGAGCTACCAAAATCGAGGTTCAATAAGCCTAAAGTAAGGTGCTATAGTACCAATTTGCTGGGTGAAGCACTCTCCCTTTTGTCTGTGCTATCCATTTGGTCCCCAAGCCTACATTGTCTGTCAGGACTCCTGTTCTTCAGTGGTACATTATCCATGCAGCACATGAAGGGTATCTCCTTGCTAATGGCGATTTGCCACTTTTCTTGCGTGTGTTTTTGAATAAAAGATTTATATATAAACTGTCTTGCATCTGCTACATTTCAAGGCATTTCACATGCTGTGAACTACTTTCAAATGCATGCGGTGACTGTTTCAGTTCCTGCCATGACCTTCGTTCCCCAGCCACCGACTCCATCCCTCTCCATGGCCACTGTCTGCGGCTGAACCAGACCATTGGCAACGTTGACCTCCGATTTGACCCCGAGCTGAGTTTCCGACCCCATAGCCTCTCCGTTACTAAGATGGCCCACTTCAACCTCTAACATCGCCCGTCTCCGCCCCTGCCTCCGCTCACCTGCTGCTGAAACCCTCATTCTTACCTTTGTTACCTCTAGATTCAACTATTCCAAAACTCTCCTGGCCGGCCACTTTGCACCCTCCGTAAACTTGAGCTCATCCAAAACTCGGCTGCCCCCGTGTCCTAACTCGCACCAAGTCCCGTTCACCCATCACCCCCTGTGCTCACTGCCCCGTGTCCTAACTCGCACCAAGTCCTGTTCACCCATCACCCCCTGTGCTCACTGCCCCGTGTCCTAACTCGCACCGAGTCCCGTTCACCCATCACCCCCTGTGCTCACTGCCCCGTGTCCTAACTCGCACCAAGTCCTGTTCACCCATCACCCCCTGTGCTCACTGCCCCGTGTCCTAACTCGCACCGAGTCCTGTTCACCCATCACCCCCTGTGCTCACTGCCCTGTGTCCTAACTCGCACCGAGTCCCATTCACCCATCACCCCCTGTGCTAGCTGTCCTGCATTGTTTCCTGGTCCGGCAACACCTTGATTTTAAAATTCTCATCCTTGTTTTCAAATCCCTCCCTGGCCTCTCCCCTCCGTATCTCTGTATCCTCTTCCAGCTCTACAATCCTCAGATCTTTGCACTCCTCCAATTCTGGCCTCTTGCGCATCACTGATTTCCTTCGCTCCACCATTGGCGGCTGTGCCTCCAATGGTGGAGCGATGGTGGAGCCTAGGCCCTAAGCTCTGTAATTTCCTGCACAAACCTCTCTACTTCTGTCCTAATATCTCCTTATGAGGCTCGGTGTCAACTTTTGTTTGCTAATGCTCCTTGGGACGTTTTACAACGTTAAAGGCGTTATATAAATGCAAATTGTTATTGTGTAGGCAAATCCGGCAGTCATTTTGTGTGCAACTGAGAAATGAATGATCGGTTAACCTGTTGGTAGTGTTGCTTGGCAGAGGAATGTTGGCCAAGGCAAAGAGCATAACCCGCAAGTGATGCGCGCAAGCCTTGAAACTGAGCATCGTCAGTCATTACCTGTCTTATGTGGCTACACATTCTGCTTCTCTCTCTCGTACATGAGCACTGTCATAGAATCATAGAATGATACTGCGCAGAATGACGCCATTTGGCCCATGGTGCTGTACCAGCTCTTTGAAGGAACTAACCAATTAGTCCCATTCCCCTGCCCTTTCCCCACAGCCCTGCAGTTTTCTCCCCTTCTAGTATATATCCAATTCCCTTTTGAAAGTTATTATTGAATCTGCTTCCACCACCCTCTCGGGCAGTGCATTCCAGATCATCATAACTTGCTGCGTTAAAAAAAAAAAAAAATTCTCCTCCCCTCGTCATATGGAATCCAGGATATTGGTGCCCTCCTTGTTTTCCCATATGTTGAGTGCCAAATCTTGGTAACAGATAACCTTAAGTCGGATATTTCTTCACTGGCAGGCAGGCTAAATCTCAGGGTGTGAATCCCTGGGCCGTTCTACCTCCAATGTCTAGTGATATTTATAGAATGAAATTGGCAGAGACACAGACGTAGCACGGCCACCCCCTCTGCTGAGGAAGTGTGCATGTGGAGGAGGAACAGATGTTTACTTTTGAAGTGTGATGAATGATGATAAAATGCTTCAACAGTATGAGGTTGTTAGTGGGGGATCAGCTTCACTGTTCTGGGTCTAAATCAACAGGAGTGTTTGTTGCGTGGCTTCTAATCACAGTTACAACTCCTGGAAACATTGCATGTTAACGGGCTTTTCCCCCCAAACTGAAGCTCCTTGTTAAAAGTAGAGCTCGGCATCATTAGATGAAACCCCAGAGTTTGCAGAAACGACCCGTTAACGAAAGGCTTTTCTTGGATACAATAGTGGTTATGTTACTGGACTAGTAATCCAGGGAAAGTGAGCTTAAATCCCACGAAAACAGTTCACAAATTTGAAATTTTTTTGGGGGGAAAAAAAAAATCGGGGAAGTAAAAAACTGGTATCAATAATATTAACCATGAAGCTGTCGGATGGTTGTCAAAACCCAACTGTGGTTCACTGATACCCCTTTAAGGAAGGAAACCTGCCGTCCTTGCCTGGCCTATATGTGACTCCACTCCCACACCAATGTGGTTGCCTCTTAACTGCCCTTTGATGTGGCCTAGCGAGCCACTCGCTTGTATCAAAACCATGGCAAAGAATAGCCAGAATATTATAGAAGAAGGTGGTCCACCATCACCACCTCAGGACATCTAAGGATTGACAATAAATGCCGGCCTTGCCAGCGATGCCCACGTCCCGGGCATTTAAAAAAAAAAAAAAAAAAAAAAAAAAAAATTTACTGGCGGAGCATCTACATCCATTGGCTTGGCTTCATGGCGGTGGAACATCATTAGTCTGCAGAGTGCTAAAGATGCCGACGAGAGCAACCTCAACCTTTTCTTGTTAGGGTTGAGGAGGTGCGTGTTCGTTGCCCTAGGTACTGGTGTGCAAAGGCTTTTTGTATCGGTGTGGTTGTATTGGTCGGTTTTCCCAGCAACCTCCCTTTTTGAGTTTTTTTTTCTCCTGAAATGGCCAAATAGATTGCGAATGTTCTGACTGGGTCTCCTGGTGCGTTTGTTACAGGAATACAAGCGGAAACAACTGGAGGAGCAGCGGCAGTCCGAGCGGCTTCAGCGGCAGCTACAGCAGGAGCACGCCTTCCTCATGTCACTGCAGCAACAGCAGCAGCTGCAGAAACAGCAACAGCCGCAGCCCCAAGAAAAGAAGCAGCTGTACTATTACAATAAAAATGTGAATCCGACTGACAAGCCGGCCTGGGCAAAGGAGGTAATCCTTTTAGAAACTGCCGTTTCTTCATAGAACGAAGACTGAGGGGAGGAATGATCCAGGTCTTCGGATTATTGATGGGGTGTGGCTGAAGTCAGCCTGACTATTTACACAGGAACAGGAGGAGGCTGTTCAGCCCCTCGAGCCTGTTCCGCCATTTAACCAGATCGTGGCTGATCTGTATTTCAACTCCATCTACCTGTCTTGGTTCCGTAACCCTTAATACCCTTGCCGAACAAAAATCGGTCACAGTTTTGAAATTTTCCATCGATTCCCCCCTCCTCCCCCGGCCTCAACAGCTTTTTGGGGGAGAGTGTTCCCGATTTCCACTACCCTTTGTGTGAAGAAGTGCTTCCTGACATCACCCCTGAATGTCCTGGCTCTAATTTTAAGGTTATGCCACCTTGTTCTGGACTCCACCCCCCCCCCCCCCCCCACCAGAGGAAATAGTTTATCTCCCTATCTACCCTATCGACTCCTTTAATCATAAACACTTGAACAGTGAGCCCAGAACTTGCCAATGTACTTAAAAAGTTCAGAAGACGTGAGCAAAATTAGGAGAACATTCCTCCTTTTACAACGCCACAGGATAGCGGGCAGGCTACCGGGTGGGGGGGGGGGGGAGCAGTTAATTCTGGAGCAGTAGACCTTTTTATAAAAATAAAAAAAAGAAACTTGATCAATACCCATTAAGAGTTGGAGATTATTAGATCTGTTTGACGTGATAAGGGAAAAGAAATGGAGATCAGTGCTTGGGTGCATGAAGAGTCAGTGATTGAGGCAGTCATGAATAGACTGTGGAAGGAGTGGGATTGATGGGCTGAATGGCCTTATCTGGTACCAACCTTGGTTCGGTTGATGGTATTTTTCATCCCTCTCATGGGTAGCAGCGCTACCGTGTATTACATAGAATTTACAGCACAGAAACTGCTCTGTGCCGGTGTCTATGCTCCACACGAGCCTCCTCCCACTCTCTTTTATCGACCCTGTCGACATACCCTTCTATTCCTTTCTCCCTCGTACATACCTAGCTTGCTCTTAAATGCATCTATGCTATTCGCCATGTGGTAGCGAGTTTCATATTCTAACCACACTCTGGGTAAAGAAGAGACTCCTGAATTCCTTATTGGATTTATGTAGAGGAGTTATTACAGGCACAATCCAGACACACTTTTATTGAATGTACTGCAGTAACTGTGCTTCTTATAGCTCATACACAGAAATAAGAACCAGTTGCTAATCTGCAGACCTTTCATGTGCAGGGTTCTTCTTGATCTCTAAGGAAAAGCAATTCTTAATACTACAGGTAGACTATCCTTTATCCGCACTTCTGAAAACCTCTAAAAACCGAAAGTTTTTTCGTGGAGTGGAAGTCGTGCGCATGACATGACCCGAGTGGCGCCAAACATGACAGGAGTGGTCCGGGAGCTCTGCCTTTCCCTGTAAGCAGGGCAGAGGGTCACAGAGTTCCCTCCTGGGTAGGAGATTGCAGGCCGAGCCAGGCAGTGTGAAGGAAGTACCGGGAGAGTGAACCCAACAATACAGCGGCCCGTCCGATAGCTGCAGCGGCCTGTCCGATAGTCTTTTCTTCCCCCCCCCCCGACCTGATTTGCGGGCCAGCTTAGTGTAGGAGTCAGCCGATATCCGGCTTTCCCACAACTGGCGGCGGCAGTCGAGCCCCCAGACCCCCGCTAAGTCAAGGAATTCAGATACGGAGCAGGGGGAGCTGGAAACCTCGATCTAACGGCAGAAATCAGCAGCCGTTTTGTTAGGTTTTTTTTCTTCCCCTAGCATTTTTTTTTTAAACAGTCAGGCTGTGGAAAGAGTCTCTGTAGCTTAGCAGCAGCTTCAGAGACGCTTCCAAGGCAGGGCCCGAGTGCTTACAAGCTGTTGCTAAGCAACAGTGTTTGTTGTCAAAACCTTCTGAAATCCGAAAAATTCCGAAAACCGAAACACAGCTGGTCCCAAGGTTTTCGGATAAAGGATAGTCTACCTGTACTACTTTCAGGGCTCCAAGGGAGGACACAATAAGAGGGAAATGGGAAAGAAAAGAATTGTGATAAGATACATGTATTTGACCATGTATTTGATAACTATTGGCCCACGTTGTCAGCATCTATTTATTAAATAGCACACAATGACCCCCACTTGTTATGTACCCACCAATGAAATATGAACAGGTTTCAACTATCAAATGACTCAGGCATGCAAAATCAAACTAACAGAATTCAAGAATTCATAACCACCGCCACATGACTAACTGCAAGGTAACAGACCAGACACATTCGCCTGTCCTTTGGAATTACTCAAGCAATTCAGAATGAACTGGGATTCTAGCCCAACTCATGGACCACAAGTATGGCTGTGGCTGATTCCGGTCCAGGATCAGTTTGAACCTCCTCGAAGTGCTGTCAGCACACAAGGCCAACAAACAGCAATCGTGTGTTACTCCACGTCCTCCACACTGTGTAGGGTGTAGCCTGGTCCTGAGCATGCACGTACAAATGTTGTGGCATTGCATATCGACAGTGCGATGTGTGGTCTCCCATGCCCTGGAAAGCCCCTGTGCGTTGCAGCAGTTGGTTCTTGCCAGGGTGAACGTTCTTTGCTCCTTGTATCAGACAGATATTAAAGGACCAGACATTGTCAGCTGGTCGCCTGTCACTTTAAATCTCCGCTCCACTTCCACTCTGATATCTCTGTCCTCGGCCTCCTACGCTGTTCCAATAAAGCTCAACGTAAGCTCGAGCAACAGCACCTCCTCTTTCGATTCGGCATTTTGCAGCCTTCCGGACACCACATTGATTTCAACAATTTCAGACCATAACCCCTCTCCTCATTTTTTCAGAGGCAGCTTTTGATGATTCTGCTATTCCCAATTACACCTCCTAGACCCATCTTTTGTTTCTTTACTGGTCCCATTACCATCTCCTTTCGCCTCGCACCATCATCACCTTTTGTCATTTAATCTCTCCTGCCTTCCCCCACCCCCCCCCCACCCCTTTCCCTGCCTCTACTTGCTTAAAACCTGTTTTTAATCTGTAACTACTCCCAGTTCTGACGAAAGGTCATCAACCCGGAACGTCAAAACATGCTTCTCTCTCCACAGATGCTGCCTGACCTGCTGAGTATTTCCAGCATTTTCCGTTTTTAATTCAGTCATTCTTTTCCCGAATTGAACGTTGCCTTTTCCGGTCCCAAGGAGACTAGAGTACCTGAACAGGGGGCAGCAAGCCAATTATCACACTCTGCTGCCCTTGATGCTCCATAGACGACAGTGCATATAAAGCGGGCAAATGGAAACTCACAAGTACAGGTAGACTATCCTTTATCCGCACTTCCGAAAACCGAAAACCTCCAAAAACCGAAAGTTTTTTCGTGGAGCGTAAGTCGTGCGCACGACATGACCCGAGTGGCGCCAAACATGACAGGAGTGGTCCGGGAGCTCTGCCTTTCCCTGTGAGCAGGGCAGCGAGTCACAGAGTTCCCTCCTGGGTAGGAGATTGCAGGCCGAGCCGGGCAGTGTGAAGGAGGTACCGGGAGAGTGAACCCAACAGTACAGCGGCCCGTCCGATATTTTTTTCTTCCCCCCCCCCCCACCCCGACCTGATTTGCGGGCCAGCTTAGTGTAGGAGTCAGCCGATATCCGGCTTTCCCACAACTGGCGGCGGCAGTCGAGTCCCAGACCCCCGCTAAGTCAAGGAATTCAGATACGGAGCAGGGGGAGCCGGAAACCTCGATCTAACGGCAGAAATCAGCAGCCGTTTTGTTAGGTTTTTTTTCTTCCCCCCCTAGCATTTTTTTAAACAGTCACGCTGTGGAAAGAGTCCCTGTAGCTTAGCAACAGCTTCAGAGATGCTTCCAAGGCAGGGCCCGAGTGTTTACAAGCTGTTGCTAAGCAACAGTGTTTGTTGTCAGATACGGAGATGAAAACCTTCTGAATTCCGAAAACCGAAACACAGCTGGTCCCAAGGTTTTCGGATAAAGGATAGTCTACCTGTAGTATGTAAGGGACTGAGGCACAGATTGGAATGTTCTGCTTTGCACTGTGCACGCGCCCAGTTGGCTTGGGGGGGTTGTGCGGTGCAGCCTTTGGCACTGACCACTGCAGTGTGTCATCGGCATCAGAGCAAACTTGAGCTGGGCTCAGGATGCCTGAAGCAAAGGCTTTTAAATACTTGCAAAATATAAAAAGGGTGGCTAAAGTAAATGTTGGTCCCTTAGAGGATGAGACCGGGAAATTAATGGTGGGAAATATGGAGATGACAAAAACACTGAATGAATATTTTGTATCAGTCTTTACAGTAGAAGACACCAAGAATATCCCAACACTGGACAAACAGGGGGCTATGGGGGGGGAGGAGCTAAACACGATCAAAATCACTAAGGAAGTGGTACTCGGTAAAATAATGGGACTCAAGGCGGATAAATCACCTGGACCTGATGGCTTACATCCTAGGGTCTTGAGGGAAGTGGCGGTAGGGATTGTGGATGCATTGGTAATCATTTTCCAAAACTCCCTGGAATCAGCAAAGGTCCCGGCAGACTGGAAAACTGCTAATGTAACGCCCTTATTTAAAAAGGGCAGTAGACAGAAGGCTGGAATCTATAGACCGGTTAGCCTAACATCTGTGGTAGGTAAAATATTGGAGTCCATTATTAAGGAGACAGTAACAGGACATTTGGATAATAATTTAATAGGACAAAGTCAGCATGGTTTTATGAAGGGGAAGTCATGTTTGACAAATTTGCTGGAGTTCTTTGAGGAAGTAACATATAGGGTGGATAAAGGGGAACCAGTGGACGTAGTGTATTTAGACTTCCAAAAGGCATTTGACAAGGTGCCACACAAAAGATTATTGCTTAAGATAAAAAATCACGGGATTGGGGGTAATATTCTGGCATGGATAGAGGATTGGCTATCTAACAGAAAGCAGAGAGTTGGGATAAATGGTTCATTCTCGGACTGGCAATCAGTAACTAGTGGTGCTCCACAGGGGTCAGTGCTGGGTCCCCAACTCTTTACAATCTATATTAACGATTTGGAGGAGGGGACCGAGTGTAACATATCAAAGTTTGCAGATGATACTAAGATGGGAGGGAAAGTAGTGAGTGAGGAGGACATAAAAAACCTGCAAGGGGGCATAGACAGGCTAAGTAAGTGGGCAGAGATTTGGCAGATGGAATACAATACTGGAAAGTGTGAGGTTATGCACTTTGGCAGGAAAAATCATAGAGCAAGTTATTATCTTAATGGCAAGAAACTGGAAAGTACAGAAGTACAAAGGGATCTGGGGGTCCTGGTGCACGAAACTCAAAAGGTTAGTATGCAGGTGCAGCAAGTGATCAAGAAGGCCAATGGAATGTTGGCTTTCATTGCTAGGGGGATAGAATATAAAAATAGGGAGGTATTGCTTCAGTTGTACAAGGTATTGGTGAGACCGCACCTGGAATACTGCATACAGTTTTGGTGTCCATACTTAAGAAAGGACATACTTGCTCTCGAGTCAGTACAAAGAAGGTTCACTCGGTTAATCCCGGGGATGAGGGGATGGACATATGAGGAGAGGTTGAGTAGATTGGGACTCTACTCATTGGAGTTCAGAAGAATGAGAGGCGATCTTATTGAAACATACAAGATTGTGAAGGTTGGATCGGGTGGATGCGGGGAGGATGTTCCCGATGATGGGTGAAACTAGAACTAGGGGGCATAGTCTTGGAATAAGGGGCTGCTCTTTCAAAACTGAGATGAGGAGGAACTACTTCACTCAGAGGGTGGTAGGTCCATGGAATATGCTGCCCCAAAAAGCTGTAGAAGCTCCATCATTACATAAATTTAAAACAGAAATAGACAGTTTCCTAGAAGTAAAGGGTTACGGGGAGCGGGCAGGAATTTGGACATGAGTCTAGGTTCGGATCGGTCATGGCCCTGTGGGTAGCGGAGCGGGCCCAGTGGCCATGTAGCCTGATCCTGCTCCTATTTCGTGTGTCTAATGCTGTTAGATTCAGGAGATGGTTCAGTGATAGTGGATTGGCGGTTAGGATCAGATCAGCCATGATCTTATTGAATGGCGGAGCAGGCTCGAGGGGCCGATTGGCCTACTCCTGCTCCTATTTCTTACGTTCTTATGTTCTTATACAGGATCACTGGCCTTCACAATTGTTGCATTGAATGTTTGCCACCTAAATGTAAAACATTTGTCTCTGGGCAAGCAAGATATTAAGAATGGCGGCACTGTTTACCACAAGTTTCTTTTGGTTCGTATGTAATTCAGCGGATTCTGGAACTTGCAGCATTGCGTAGCCCAAGTACCGAATGGACTCCCATAGTCTGCTTGCTTTCTTTTTTAACTATCAAGTCACTTGCCTCATTTGATCTCTTTCTCTCTCTCTCTCTCTCTCTCTCGCTCTCTCTCTCTCTCGCTCTCTCTCTCTGTGAAGGTTGAAGAACGCTCCAAAATGAACAGGCAGAACTCTCCCGGTGCGAAGCCTAAGATGGGGACCACGATATCTGACCCGTCGCTGCAGTCGCTCACTGAATCCGTGCCCAGCAGTGCCGCCCAGGCCTCGCAGACGCCGCCCATGCACCGGCCCGTGGAGCCGCAGGGAGCCCAGTCAAAGGTGGTTCTCCGCCACGGGAGCTAAATTTTCATTTATATTTTGCGATTTCTTTTGGGCGGGTGGAGAGTGACAACTGGTCCGGGCCCTAGATTCTTGAGGCAACAAACGGTTCAGATGTGGAAGTAATGCATACAGGTCCGCCTAGCTACTGCCACTAGCGGCCCCCCATTTCCTGCACCCACTGCAAAGAATGGAGGCTAATTTGGATATTTTCTTGTTGCCTTTTTTTTTTAAAGTATATTCAGATGAAGTTTGTGATAATGGCTGGGCTGACTTAATGAACTGCAAAGTGTGGGAAATTAATTAATGACAATATCATTGAAGCACCTTAAACTTTGTAGTGTCCAACTCGGTAACGCCTGGCCAGTTCCCCATATTTCTCCTGCATGTGATGTTGTCTGCATGCGATGCTGTTGGCATTTCGTAGACGAGAGCTATTTTTTACATAGAACTTACAGCACAGGAACAGCCCATTCTGGTGTTTTTATGCTCCACACGAGCCTCCTCCCACCTTACCTCATCTCACCCTATCAGCATATCCTTCTGTTCCATTCTCGCTCATGTGCTTATCTAGCTTCCCCTTAAATACATCAGTGCTATTCACCTCAACCACTCCCTGTGGTCGCGAATTCCACATTCTCACCACTCTCTGGGTAAAGAAGTTCCTCCTGAATTACTTACTGGATTTATTAGTGACTATCTTATGGCCCGTAGTTTTAGACTCCCCCAACAAGTGGAAACATCTTTACGTCTACCTAATCAAACCCCTTCATAATTTTAATGATCTCTATCAGGTCACCCCCTCGGCCTTTTTTCTTTCCTAGGGAATCTTTTGATATTGAGAACAAATGGTACTGAGAAAACTAGCTCTCAACAGCCTCTCCAGAACCAGTCTGGATTGCAGAATAGTTCATGATTGAAGCTAACATTTGCACCAAATTCTTATAACAAATATTAACCAGTATTGTGTAAACAACATGGGATGCAGGATGACTTGCAGAGGTCGGTTCATGTATGCAGCTTTCCCTCAGCATCTGTCAGTAGAATGGCCGGGCGTGTCAGGCCACAGACCTTGCGTTCCTCAATGTTCTAACAAGTGTCTTGAGGGGAGTTAATCCAGGTTGGCTAAAGCCAATGATATTAAACTCCAACCTTCTGCCATTCCCTTCTCCCAATCCTAGGCTCAAGTGCTGTTCTGTCGTTAGTCTGTGAAATGTTAGTTTAATCAGTATAACTTACTTTAAAAGAAAAGACATTTAAAATTTCCAAAGCATTTAGCTGTCTTGACCACTTTGCATTTTTTTTTAGCTTAAGTTTTGATCCAAGGCTTTGATAAACTATTTAATAGCATTTAATTTTGGAGCAACGTCAATTCCAATAAATTGTGCAACACAAAATTCATACTTGTAATAATTCACCATGAATCCCTGAGCAGTGAATATTCAGGTGTCTGGGGAAGGAGAGAAATTACAGTAATAAAGACAGAAATTGCTGGAAACACGCAGCAGGTCGAGCAGGATCTGTGAGGAGAGAGAAACGAAGTTAGCATTTCAGGTTGCTGACCTCTCGGATGCTGCCTGACCGGCTGAGTGTTTCCAGCATTTTCTGTGGGGGTTTTATCAGCCTTTCCAGCATCGGCAGTGTTTTGGTTTTGTTTTTCGAGAAATGATGGTGTAGGTTGTTCAGCAGCTATGAATTGACCTCGAGCCTTCCAGCTTCACCTCGAGTTTGCACTTAAACCTTGCTGAAAACTTTCTCGCAGTTCCAAGTGGCGCACCTGGTTGCGCTGAAGCCGTCGTCCGCACCAGTGCCAAGGTCTCAGTCACTCCAAGACCAACCGACCAAGAATGTCGCTGCCTTCCCAACCCAGGAGCCTGCGCCAGTGAAGCGTGGCGAGATGCTGCGGCAGAACTCAGACCCCACCTCTGAGACCCCTGTACTACCTCCCCGTGCCGGCAACAGAGATGACTCTGGGCCGTGGGTGAAGATGGCAGATGAAGCACCTCCAAAGGTAACCAGGACAAGTCCAAAAACCAAAAAAAAAAGCAAAACATTGAAGTGCAAGAGAAGGGAAAAGGCTTGATAAGCCACCCTCAACCAAATGGATTATGCCTTCTGCGATCTTATTGATTGCAATAGCTGCCTGGATTGAGCTGCACTTCTAGTTAGAGGATTGTGCCGTGTGTTTTTGGGAGGGTGTGGGTCTTCTGGTTGGTTATGTTGGCCTTTACCGGAGCTCGCGCGCTCTCGCCTTTTTGAAAGGTCGAGTGCTAGGTTACTACTGAATCTGTATAATGCTGATGCGATAAATTGGACTGCACCACGGGCTCCAGAGTTGTTTATCTACATATTAAACATTTTACATTTGCGAGCACTTTCTGTAAACCTTTTCCATTATAACTTCCTACGTCCACATTTAGAATCGAGATTGCCTTTGTAAACTTGTCACACGGTCGTCGCACCCACTCCCAGTGGAGGCGCTGCAGTGCCACCACTGGCGGGAGAGTGCGATTACAGCGTGACACGTTTACTTGGGCAGCTTCCATAATAAATATGGACTCAGGAATTTGTAATGACATTATTAAAAAATAGAACAGAATGCTTGACTTAAAATGAGGATGTGATAACGTCTGTGTGCCCTAGTTAAATTGTCACACGTCCTCTAACCACTGCCCCCCAACCCCCTTCATCTGAAGACTACATTTAGTCTTAACTTTCCCATGTGCAGCATCAGGGACTAGTGCTTCAATAAAAATTGTGGACTGCGTAAAGATTCTGTTAACATTCGGGACAAAACAAATTGTGCACTCAAGGCTTGTGAGACCTTAATGGACTGGGGCGGTTAATTTTGTGAAACACTTCAAAGCACTACGTTTTGGTCACGTTTATGAAGCGCTTTTGAGACATTTCCATGCGACAAGGTGTGATATAAATAAAGTAGTAACACATTTTTCCAATTATGTTCCCTTTTTGAATTTTTGGGCTCATCAGGGTGAGGGATTGAAGCACTTTTTCCATCCTTTCACACCAGCATAAAGCATACCCAGATCAGGTACAACACAGATCAGATGTAAAGCTTCATCTGCAGTGTCCCATTAAACACACTCCCAAGGTCAACACAATCCCAATACACATCAGCCCCCAACTTCAAAAGAGCATCTCTTGCTGCATCACTGACATCTCTACTTACCCTCAATAGCCACCCACCTGCTCTTTTTGAGATTGCCAAGTCAAGCTAAATGATGATGGATATTGGTTAGGCCAGGGTATGAAGGGTTACGGAGCCAAGGCGGGTAGATGGAGTTAAGACACCGATCAACCATGATGTAATTGAATGGCGGAACAGACTTGAGGCGCTGAATGGCCTCCTCCTGTTCCTATGTTCCTTTGACTTTTTTTGTTTGGACTTGTGCCCATTTGGTTAGTGAGTGCCTCTAGCTTATTACAGTTAGGATCTATATAGCCAGCGCAGAGTGGAGAGGTTGATCCCAGTAGTCTGGGCTGGATTGAAACTTGAGTCCCAGAGGTGACGGGCAGTGCTGTACTCAGAGTGCATCGCCCAGACTCTGGTAACGACTGAACCATATTCAGAGGATGTGAATAAAGATCTTTTTGCTTTAATGTTAGTTGGTAGCACATTCACCTCTGAATCAGAAGGTTGTGGGTTGAAGTACCACTCTAGAACTTGAATTAAAAATGTAGGCCGACACTTCAGTGCAGTACTGTGGGAGTGTTGCATCGTCCGAGGTGCCACGTTTCAGATGACATATCAAACCAAGGCCCCAATTGCCTGTTCCAGCACTTCATATTAAAGGTCCCCTGACAATATTTGTAGAAGAGCATGAAATTCAATTGCAACAGGTTGCATTATATAGCGCCTTTTAACGTAATAAACCATCCCAAGGTACCTCACGAGCGCTATCTGCCAAAATTTGACACCCAGCTGTATGAGATGTTAGGACAGGTGACCAAAAGCTTGGTCAAAGAGGTAGGTTTTAAGGAGCATCTTAAAGGAGGAGAGGGAGAGGTTTAGGGAGGGGAATTCCAGAGCTTGGGACCTAGATGGCTGAAGGCACGGCCGCCAGTGGTGGGGCGAAGGAAATCGGGGATGTACAAGAAGCCAGAATTGGAGGAACTCTGAGTTCTGGAAGGGTTGTAGGCATGGAGAAGGCTACAGAAATGGGAAAGTTCTTTGTGTCCTGGGCCACGTTCTTACCTCAACCAACGCCACCAAAAAAATGATTAACTGGTTATCTCATTGCCTTTTGCTGTATTGAAATAGCTGCCAGTTTTGCCTGCATAAGTCACTGCGTTTCAAAGTCATTCATTGTACATAAACTACTTTTGAGTTCTTTCATGCGAGATGTGATAAGGTGCTGTATAAATGCAACTTTTCAAAACTGCCCGTAAAGGCATTAATTGCAACTGCCAATAGTAGCAACAGTAAGCACTTGGAATCATTTTACAGATCAATTGAAGAGCACTTCCGTAACAGATGGAATATTACGCCGGTGCCTGGCGCACGTAGTTCATTGGGCGCTGTTCACAAAGCTGAAACAAATCACCACAGTGTCATCTGACCTTTAAATGTGCAAACGGCCAGCAAACCATAGCAGAAGTTCAAGCTACGCTATGTATTTTTTTTTTAATACAACAGTGCTGTAAAAGCTCTATGTAAACGCCAAGTCACGGTCGTCCTCCAGAGGGGGTAGATCCATCTAAGCATGCCCTTTATCCAAAGACAAGCCGCCTTAAACCCATGTTTAATTCAGAGTGGAATTGTTGTTGGAATTGTACATGAACAGATTGTGTTTCTGGTTTTTTTGGCTGAAGGTTCCTCAGAGAACGACCTCCATAGCTACAGCGCTGAACAGCAGCAGTGCGCTGATAAATCGACCAGGGCAGGCTCCACGTGCAAGGTAATATAAACCACTCCACATTCCTCTCCCTTTCTATCCCTTCCAGATTTTGCAAGCTGAATTGTACACTGGTGTAAACTGCGAGTGAATCAAAACAAAGGATGGTGGAAATTCACAGCAGGCCCATTAGAATCATTCTCGATTAGGCACTTTACAGCCTTCTGGACTCAACATTGAGTTCAACAATTCTAGATCATAACCTCTGCCCCCATTTTTTCAGATGTTGATGATTCTGCCATTCCCATTTACACCTCTTCTACGTCCATCTTTTGTTTCTTTACTTGTCCCATTACCATCTCCTTTTGCCTTGTACAATCATCCATTTTGTCTTTTAATCTCTCCCGCCTTCCAGCCTATCACAGACCTTCCCTTTTGTTCTTTCCTCCCCCTCCCCCCCCTTTCCCTGCCCCCACACTTGCTTAAAATCTGTTGCATGTCTAAATTTTTCCAGTTCTGACAAAAAAGTCACCGACCTGAAATGTTTCTCTCTCCACAGATGCTGCCTGACCTGCAGAGCATTTCCAGCATTTGCTGTTTTCCTTTCAGATTTCCAGCGTCCGCAGTATCTTGCTTTTCCATTAGGATAATTTGACTTTTCAAGGCCACTGATTGATGGTTTTCAGGGGAAAATGAATGGATCGTGAAATTCGATCCTCTTAATATGGGTAAAAATCCCAGAAGTTAATTTGATACAATTGGAATTCCACTTATCCAGTCACTGTAAACCAATGGCTGTAACTGTAAATGGCCGGAATATCTCCATGCGAATCCCAAAACACCACAAAGTGGCAGAAACCCACATCATTGAATTTGTCTTGCTCGCACGAAATCCATCTTTTAGTATATTTCTCTTGTTTTGAGCTTTGCTCTCTCTTCCCCCCTGGAGAATTGTGCCCATGTAATTTGTGTTCATCCTATTGTCACTGGAGAGAGGCTGCCTGTCCTCCCGCAGACGTGAGCTGTCTAACTGTTTGCCAGAGAGCAGTGCAGTGACTCGATTTGGGATCACTTTTCTCATTCCAGTGTCCTTGTTTGCTGGGTGCATCCAACAGATATGGGAGCGAATGTTCCCCCTTTGGTCCATAGTTTCTTCAATAGGACATGGGACAGCAAGCTTGGGGTGTTGTGGTTACAATCGTTTCATGTTTTACCTGAGCTTTACTTAGCACGCAGCTGTCGTGCGCCCTATGCCTCACCTCCGTGCACTTTTCTGATTTTTGCCACACCTGTAAGTTGACCAGGTGGCTATTGTGGTGTTTGTGATTGAATGGCCACAGACAAGAGGGTTGAAATAGCAGATCGATAATTCTTTGTCTTCTTTTCTTTTTCTTTTTCTTTTTCGCTTGTGCAAGAGGATGATGTGCCCCATGTTTAAGTCAGGATTTCTTGCCTCATATTCATTAAGTGGTCCGTGTGAGCTCCTGAATTGGTTTCAATCGCCTGAGGGGGGTCTGAGAGAAATTTTCCAGAGTAATCTTTCCCTTATTGGCCCTGGGTTTTTTTTATTTGCCTCTCCCAGGAGATTAAGTGGCTGTGGGGTGGGGGGAGAGGGAGAAAAGAGGGAGGTAAGAAGTGTTTAGTCGCAATTCACTTGCTATCATGGTGTGGAGCAGGCTTGATGGAGCAGCTGGTCTGTTCTGCCCTTCAGTTTTCTGTGTTCGTATTCTATCCGGTACATAGAATCATAGAAAGTTACAGCACGGAAGGAGGCCATTTCGGCCCATCGTGTCCGTGCCGGCCAACAAAGAGCTATCCAGCCTAATCCCACTTCCCAACTTTTGGTCCGGAGCCCTGCAGGTTACAGCATCCCAAGGGCACATCCGAGTACTTTTTAAATGTGGTTAGGGTTCCTGCCTCTACCACCCTTTCAGGCAGTGAGTTCCAGACCCCCACAACCCTCTGGGTGAAGAAATGTCCCCTCAAATCCCTTCTAAACCTTCCCCCAATTACTTTAAATCTGTGCCCCCTGGTTTTTGACCCCTCTGCTAAGGAAAATAGGTCCTTGCTATCCACTTTATCTAGGCCCCTCATCATTTTATACACCTCAGTAAGGTCTCCCCTCAGCCTCCTCTGTTCCAAGGAAAACAGACCCAGCCTATCCAATCTTTCCTCATAGCTAAGATTCTCTACTCCCGGCAACATCCTTGTAAATCTCCTCTGTACCCTCTCTAGTGCAATCACATCTTTCCTGTAATGTGGTGACCAGAACTGCACGCAGTACTCTAGCTGAGGCCTAACTAGTGTTTTATACAGTTGAAGCATAACCCCCCGACCCCTGCTCTTGTATTCTGTGCCACGGCTAATAAAGGCAAGCATTCCGTATGCCTTCTTAACCACCTTATCTACCTGGCCTGCTACTTTGAGGGATCTGGAGACATGCACTCCAAGGTCCCTTTGATCCTCTACACTACTCCGTGTCCTACCATTTAATGAGTATTCCCTTTCCTTGTTAGCCCTCCCCAAATGCATTACCTCACACTTCTCCGGATTGAATTCCATTTGCCACTGTTCTGCCCACCTGACCAATTTATTGCTATCTTCCTGCAGTCTACAGCTTCCTTCTTCAGTGTCAACCACACAGCCGATTTTAGTATCATCTGCAAACTTCTTAATCAGACCCCCTATGTTCAAGTCAAGATCGTTGATATATACCACAAAAAGCAAGGGACCTAGTACTGAGCCCTGCGGAACCCCACTGGAAACAGCCTTCCAGTCACACACAAACCCGTCAACCAGGTACGTCAGGAGTGAAGCACAGCTGCAGATGGCGAAAGACGTGTCTCCGTTCAGTTGGTGTTCTGCCGTTGGTGGGATGGGAACACTTCTCCTTGTTTCAGCTAACTGTGAAATGCACAAATGTTTCCAGTGTTAGGTCGGCACTCCCCTCCTGCTACTCTTCAGGGTGGTCCAGAGGCTGCTGCAAAAACCGAAAATGTTGGAAATACTCGGCAGGTCGGGCAGCATCTGCAGAGAGAGAAACAGAACTAATGTTTCAGGCTGATGGCATTTTGTCAGAACTGGAAAAAGTTAGAGATGCAACGGTTTTTAAGCAAGTACAGAGGCAGGGAAGTGGGGCTGGGGAGGTCTGATACGGTGGAGGGCAGGAGAGACTAAATGCCAAAAGGGGGTAGTGATGGGACAAGTAAGGGCGGCTGTTACTCTGTTGGAATGCATAAATGCCTACTAATCTCGAAAGTGTTGGTCTCAGAGCAGTGATGAAGCTTGTATGGGAAAATGCGAGTATTTTACCGCAGGCTTGTTGCACCTGTAGCCAGGGGTTTTGAGGGTTTACTGACGCCGTATTACGTTAGCCAGTAGTACCTGCAGCTTGAGGAGGATAAGCAACCTGTTTAGCTGCAATTGTCTTGACTTAATCTATGCTCCTTGGCTGTTCTGAATGAATCTAGTGATAAGTGTCTAGGACTGGGGAAATCAGCAATTCGCCAGAGGCAGAGCATTCTTCAAAGCAATAGTGATATTTTTTGAATCCCAGCTGCCGAGTAAGGTAACAGAGATTAGTCCATTTCTTCGGAGCTCTCCGTATCTCAGAATAGTTTGCCTTCAGTAGGTCAGCAAGACTCGGATAATTGAGCGCTTTGGGTAGCCACTTAAATGAGAAGATGTCGTTAACTGCTGCTGTCCATCAGCCAGCTGCTGTCTGCATGTTATGTTGTCGGTAGATGGTTTGTGGTGCTGGGAGATGAGTGAAAACCAAAAATATGAAATGCCTTAATGAGGAGATTTCATTTGAAAAAATATTACTTTGTTTGATCAACCCGCCTTCAAACGCTGACTACAGATATTTAACCTACTTGTTCAAGTCCCACTTCAGAGACCTGAGCACAATATCCATGCTGACTGTCCCAGTGCAGTGCTGTCTTTCAGATGAGACGTTAAACCGAGGCCCCGTCTGCCCTCTCAGCTGGACCATTTCGAAAAGGAGACGGGGGAGTTCTCTCCAGTGTCCTGGCCAATATTTATCCCTCAAACAACATCACTTTTTTAAAAAAAAAGACAGATGATCTGGTCATTTATCTGATTGCTGTTTGTGGGTTCTTGCTGTGCGCAAATTGGGTGCTACGTTTTCCTACATTACAACAGTGACTACACTTCGAAAGCACTTGATTGACTGTAAGGCGCTTTGGGACGTCCTAGAAACAAAGAACAATAGGAGCAGGAGTAGGCCATTCAGCCCTTCGAGCCTGCTCCGCCATTCAATATGATCATGGCTGATCCTCTATCTCAATACCATATTCCCGCTCTCTCCCCATACCCCTTGATGCCTTTTGTGTCTAGAAATCTATCTATCTCCTTCTTAAATATATTCAGTGACTTGGCCTCCACAGCCTTCTGTGGTAGAGAATTCCACAGGTTCACCACCCTCTGAGCGAAGAAATTTCTCCTCATCTCAGTCCTAAATGTCCTACCCCGTATCCTGAGACACTGACCCCTCGTTCTAGACACCACCCAGCCAGGGGAAACCTCCTCCCTGCATCCAGTCTGTCTAGCCCTGTCAGAATTTTATACATTTCCACGAGATCCCCTCTCATTCTTCTAAACTCCTGAGGTTGTGCAAGGTGCTATATAAATGCAAGTCCGTCTTTCTATGTCTGCTGGCTGATGAATGGCAACTACCCGCCAGGCAAATGTGCAGTGCAGAATTTACTCCACAAATTGGGAAGAAATGGCATGGTCGCAAGTAGCCGCTCCTCTATTCTGTATTGTGCAGTTTCCTGCTTAACCGTTCTTTAAAATGAAATGTTGAATCAATTATGCAAACTGTGAGATGTCTTGCCTCCAAAATGGCCTCCTGACTTGAATGACCTGATTTGGTTACAGCAATCCAGACCTGCGTAGGATTGAGCCAGGATGGGAAAGAGCGGAGAGTCTCCCGCAGATTGGTCCCCACCGGGTACTTGGGACAGGTTCTATGGAGCGCAACAGAATTACAAGTACGTTGGTTGATTTATAGTACTGTTTAAGACGTTAAATAAGTTTAGGAACAAACTTTTAAGCTGATTAGCATATAGCTTATCTCCTTGTTGACAACACAGAAACAAATTTGCATCATTACATATTTGTTACATTACATTTGTACAGTAAACTACTTGCTGCAATTATATAGAGCTTTGGTGAGACCACACCTGGAGTACTGTGCACAGTTCTGGTCTCTTTACCTAAGGAAGGATATACTTGCCTCCGAGGGGATGCAACAAAGGTTCACTGGACTGATTCCTGGGATGAAAGGGCTGTCCTATGAGGAGAGATTGAGTAGATTGGGTCGATACTCTGGAGTTTAGAAGAATGAGAGGTGATCTCATTGAAATATACACAATTCTTAGAGAGCTTGACAGGGTCGATGCTAAGAGGCTGTATCCCCTGGCTGGAGAGTCTAGAACTAGGGGGCATAGTCTCAAGATAAGGGGTCGGCCATTTAGAACAGAAATGAGAAATGTCATCAGTCAGGGTTGTGAATCTTTGGAATTCTCCACCCCAGTGGGCTGTGGGTGCTCAGTTGTTTAGCATATTCAAGGCTGAGATCGATAGATTTCTGGACTCTAGGGAAATCAAGGGATATGGGGATCGGGCGGGAACGTGGAGTGGAGCTCAAAGATCAGTCATGATCTTATTGAATGGCGGAGCAGGCACGAGGGGCCGAATGGCCTACTCCTGCTCCTATGTAACTGGGTGCATCTAAATTGGAATTTGGATCGTTGATGCCCACATCAGGATCGGCCCCATGTTGAGGCTGATCAGAGACGCGCAGAGTCGGCCCGTAACCAGACCATCCTCTAACGCTGTTTCCCCTACTTCCCAGCCTGTTTGTACTTTTCCCTCGAGGAAAAACGAGGATGAGAATTTTAAGAGAGAGTAAACAAGGGCAATGCAGTAGATGCAATATATTTGTATTTTTAAAAGGCCTTCGATAAGGTACCTCATAGTAGACTCATGACTAAGGCCAGAGGATGTGGAGTCAGGGGGCAGAATGGATAGCAAGTTGGCTACAAAACAGAATACAGCGTAGGGGTTAAGGGTAGCTACTCATACTGGCAAAAAGTAGTAAGTGGTGTTCCACAGAGATCAGTGCTGGGACCACTGTTCATCATTTACATTAACGATTTGGACTCTGGTATCTGATGTACAATTTCTAAATTTGCAGATGACACCAAATCAGGACTACAGTTAATACAAAGAAAGTATGCGATAAAATACAAGAAGACATTAATAACCTTGCAGAATGAGCATTTAGGTGTGAGGTAATTGAGGAGGAACTTCTTTACCCAGAGGGTCGTGAGAATGTGGAACTCGCCACCACAGGGAGTGGTTGAGGCGAACAGCACAGATGTATTTAAGGGGAAGCTAGATAAGTACATGAGGGCGAAAGGAATAGAAGAATATGTTGATAGGATGAGATGAAGAGGGGTGGGAGGAGGCTCGTGTGGAGCATAAACAGTGGCATAAACCAGATGGGCTGAATGGCCTGTTTCAGTGCTGTAGACTCGATGTAACACTGCACTTCCAGCAGTATCTAATTGGCTGTGAAGTGCTTTGGGACATGCCGAGGATATGAAAGATAATTGGTGATGATCAATCGCATAACCTTCATTTTATGGAGATTGCACTGTTATTTGGGTCAAGTGGACCCAAAGCGTTCCAACTGAAGGGGTGATTGGTTGACTTGAGATGGGACAAGTGAAGAAGTCTTACTCCAATTATATAGGGCCTTTGGTGAGACCACATCTGGAGTACTGTGTACAATTTTGGTCTCCTTACCTAAGGAAGGATATACTTGCCATGGAGGGAGTGCAACGAAGGTTCACGAGATTGATTCCTGGGATGGCGGGACTGTCGTATGAGAAGAGATTGAGTAAACTAGGCCTGTATTCTCCTGAATTCAGAAGAGTGAGAGGGGATCTCATTGAAGTATACAAAATTATTACAGGGCTTGATAGGGTGGATGCTGGGAGAATGTTTCCCTTGGCTGGGGAGTCTAGAACCACGGGCCACAGCCTCAAGATAAAGGGTAGGCCATTCAGGACTGGGATGAGAAGAAATTTCTTCACACACAGGGTGGTGAATCTTTGGAATTCTCAACGCAGAGGGCTGTGGAGGCTCAGTCATTGGGTATATTCAAAACAAGTCGATAGATTTCTGACTAGTAAGGGCATCAAGGGATATGGCGATAGGGCCGGTGAATGGAGTTGAGGCAGAAGATCAGCCATGATCTCATTGAATGGCGGAGCAGGCTCGAATGGCCGACTCCTGCTCCTATTTCTTATGTTCTTATGACTGAACATAAACACAAGCATCAGGAATGTTCAAAACCTAGTTGGATGCTCAGTTCGAGGTTATTGTTTAAGAGACAAACTTTGATGGCCTTATCCTGACTCTTAATTCGCTGGTGCTGTTCGTTTGGTTTGCAGTTGTTAATTTGATGCTTTCTCCCCTCCATCCCACAGCTTCCTCTCAGCCTGAAGGGTCACCAGTCCTCTCGCAGGATATAAGCCGGGGAAAGCCGGAGGAGACACGAACTACCTCACGCCCCGGCAGACCTGCAGTAAGTGTGAACACTCCCACTAATGCAGGAGGCTGAAATAGTGCATCAGTGACATTGTGGTCTCTTTAAGGATTTGTGGGCGGGGGAGGTGGTGAGGGACCAAGGTCAGGCTTTCAGCTGAAGAGGAAATGTAACCTGAGCAGTGGCCGCGGGATCTGCTATTAATCAGCGTGTGCCCCAGGCTCTTGCCAATAGCAGCTGAGCCCGCTTCTAATTTGACCATCTTATGGTTTTTACCAATATTGGCTATTCTGGACAGACGTTTTCCTAACATCCATTGTCGTGGAGGGTGAAATAACTCCTACCCTCGAAGAAATCCTACATTGTTGATTGCCAGAGGAAGCCTTAGGAATATGTGTGTAAGCTTCATTATGACGTGCAAAATGCTTCACCCTGACAATTGTCTCTCTTGTGGCGCTGTTTGCAAGCATTCGAAAATAAGGAGAGGAGATCCATTTGACATTAACCTTCTTTATTCCCCCCCCACCCCGGAATTGGCCCTCTGTGACGTGTTGGGACTTTTTTCTTTGCTACAGGTGCTATGCAAATGCAAACCACTGCTGCTGTTTGCCACTATGTTAAACAATCTAAAAGTCCTCTGGTTTTGTACAAGTCACATTATTAGTGGTCTTTTCTTAACATTTTCTCTGAATTCGAAGTCGAAATATTAAAGCTATGAGCACCATATTCTGCATTTTAGGAGAATACTGTAAAATTTAACGTAGCTGTATCAAGATTAAGTATATATTTTTTTAGTGTCTTTGCTTAGCTCAGTTGATGGCACTGCTTCTTATGCCAGAAGGTTGGAGATGGCGACAGGAGTTAAGTTGACACTCCAGTGCAGTCCTGAGCGAGTGCTGCGTCACTAAGGGTACAATACTTCTATTGATGTGTTAAAGCGAGGCCTCCTCTGGTTGACGATCCCGTGACGGAAACCGTTCTCCCACTGTTCCAACATTCCTCCCTCCACCGGTGCCACCAAAGTGAAATGCTGGTCAACTGGTTGTTGATCTCGTCGTTTGTGGGATCTTGCCGTGTGCAGATTAGCCGCTGCGTTTGTCTACACGGCGGCAGTCGCTGCACTTCAAGGCAGTTAGCTGCCGTTGCTTCGGGTGTTTCTGAAAGACCTGACGAGGCACCACACGACTCTTTCTCTCCTTATTGTTTCAACTTTCACAACAACAGGGCCGTCATCCAAACTTGGAGAAAATTCAGACAGCCCATTGGCCCTTTAAGCAGTGGAGACCACTCAATACACCTTGAACATGCGATCTGACTTCACCCTCCATTGAGTTTCATTCTGCCATTACAGAAAGCGAGTCTTCCATTCATACAGCGTCTTTCACCACCCCAGGACGTCCCAAAGCGCCTTGCAGCCAATGAAGTACTTTTGAAGTGTAGTCACTGTAATGTATTCAAAGTCCCACAAACAGCAATTTGATAATGACTAGATAATCTGTTTTGGTGATTTTGATTGAGGGATAAATATTGCCCAGGACTCCAGGGAGCACTCCCCTGCTCTTCTTCGAAATGGTGCCATCTTTTACGTCCGCCGGAGAGAGCAGACGGGGCCTCGGTTTAACGACTCCTCGGAAAGACCGCACTCCCTCATTACAACACCGAGTGTCAGCTTAGATTTTTTTTTTTCTGTGCTTAAGTCGCTGGAGTGGGGCCCGAACGCACAACCTTCTGACTCGGAGGTGAGAGTGCTGCCCACTGAGCCATGGCTGACACTGGCCCCCCTGGTAGGGTGCATTTCAAACACTTTGCCCGGTTGGCAAGTGCCTCATTTATGCTCCAACAGTGACCTATGTCACTGAGCATAAATGAGGGTAACCGTCTCAGTTCTGTTCCAAGTGGGCACAGCCTGAATTGGCAGTCTGATTCAGACAGCTGGCCCAGGAAATGGGAGGGGGAAAAAGCACAGGTTTTTGGGGCATGGAATAGAGGGAGAATTACCCCGGTAACTAACTCGTGTTGTGTAGACCCACGGAGTGCTTGAAGGGGTAGTGCAGGAGAGTGGTCCATTCCCCAGCACTTCGTGCCTCACCTTAGCGAGCATAACGTTTATTATTAAAGTATTGCAGATTCTAAATGAAATGATTGGGAGCTGTCCAGCGTCGCCAGTCCCACACTGTGGCGACAGGGCCCCTTTAAAGGAGCTTGTCAAATGTCCTCTTGTCAAATACCTCATCCCTGATGGATAAGTGAAGCCCGTGGTATAAACGTAATGACCCAGTGCAACGTCTGTGAAAAGATAAGTAGATCTGTCAGCAACCAGTGCAGTCAACCATAAGCCTTCCACTAAATTGACTGACTTAAATTGAGCTGCGGGCTTACAGAGATCCCTTCCTGCTTGTCTGAGTCATGTGGTTTGAGGAGTTAATGACTGGGCCAGACACACAACCGACTCCCCTCACTTCACTTATTTGTCTGTATGCAGCGCTGCTTTACTTGGTTGAAGAGCTATTTTCTTCTTCATTCGCTCTTCTTAGCCCTTAGTGTGTACATGTATGATTCATAAATGGGGGAGAGATTTATTCACCTCCTCCTCCCCAGGTCAGTAAAGCCTCAAGGGTTCAACATTCTTTTTCAAAGCAACACCAGGCTTGTATTCCCTCGAGTATAAAAGATTTAAGGGGTGATCTAATCACAATGTTTAAGATGATTAAAGGATTAAATAGGGTAGATAAGGAGAAACTATTGGTGGGGGGGGGGGGAGGAAAGAGTCCAGAACAAGGGGACATAATCCTAAAATTAGAGCCAGGCTGTTCAGGGGTGATGTCAGGAAGCACTTCTTCACACAAAGGGTAATGAGAATCTGGAACTCTCCTCCCAAACGGCTGTTGAGGCTGGGGGTCAATTGAAAATGTCAAAATCTGAGAGTGACAGTTTTTTGTTAAGCAGGGGTATTGAGGGTTACAGAACCAAGGTGTGTAGAGGGAGCTAAGGCACAGATCAGCCATGATTTAATTGAACGACTGAACAGGCTCGAGGGGCTGAAAGGCCTCGTCCTGATCCTATGTCTCATTGAAACCTATAAAATTCTGTCAGGTCTGGACAGACTAGATGCAGGAAGGATGTTTCGGATGGCCGGGGAGTCCAGAACCAGGGGTCATAGTCTAAGGATAAGGGGTAAGCCATTTAGGACTGAAATGAGGAGGAACTTCTTCACCCAGAGAGTGGTGAACCTGTGGAATTCTCTGCCACAGAGGGCGGTGGAGGCCAGTTCATTAAATATATTCAAGAAAGAGTTGGATATATTTCTTGAGGCTAAAGGGATCAAGGGATATGGGGAGAAGGCAGGGACAGGGTACTGAATTTGGATGATCAGCCATGATCTCATTGAATGGCGGAGCAGGCTCGAAGGGCCGAATGGCCTACTCCTGCTCCTATCTTCTATGTTTCTATGTCTATGTTCCTCCAAATGCGAACATCCGAAAATGATGGACAGGAAAATACCAACTTGCCCATCTAGCCTGTAATGGTGTCTTTCAGCTCTGATGGTTTATAAGTGTCCTGTAGACGGCCAGGATGTGCAAACCGCCACGTAAACGCACACGTACATTCGAGAGACTCCGATGGAGTCAGCCCTCTGAGGCCGACGCGATGATCTGTTGCCTGAGCAAGGCTGATCCGCAGTACTTCGGGATGTCAATGATTGACCAGCTGGCCTGGCTCGATGGTGACACCTGCAGGGGTAGACCTGCCACTACAGGCTGCAATTTGTCCTCCTGCTTCAGATAACCTTGCAAGTCTTAAGAGCCACAGGATCTTGACCAGCCCGGCAGTGGAAAACGTAGCAGTGCATAATGCTGCTAAGCTGAGTGATGTTAGCTCTTAAAATCCAGCGGTGCTGACTGCACAGATTTCCAGATACCTAGAAACTCTCTCATATATATGACCGGTGCAAAAGTTTCATTTTGCCTAACAGCAGAGGTATTTACTACATAATTGATATGGTGCTGCAGTTTTCGGTCCGTATGCTTTGATTCCCAGCGGCATCATTGATGTAAACTATTGCAGTGACTATCCCGCATGAGCAAGCAAACCTCCGCCAAAATAACTTGGAATCAAAACGGCAAACGCTGGATATTTGCAGCAGGTCTGTGAGAATTTGAAAGTTTTAATGAGGTTTGATGAAGGGACTGAAGTGCTAGTTGTCCCAGATGCATACTGGCCTGCTCCGTATTTCCAGCATTTCCTGTGTTTGTCAGACTCCCAGAATGCGCAGTTTATTTTCTGCTTGCCACTCCTAGTCGCCCTCTGCTACCACGCTAAGTTGGCATTCTTTGCTTAAACAATGACTGTCGGCAGGCAGGGCGAGTAGGCATTACCCCCTCTCCTCTTGATCACTTATGTGGACTTCCAGTGGTCAGGAACGGGAACTCTGGCCAATAACCCCCTTCCTCACCCAAGAGTGCTGAGGCTAATTATAGTGTCCCATACTGACTGAGAAGGGGATCTCACTTGGGGCCTCCCTGGTTTGTGGGGCTCAGTCACTCACCACCTTAGCCTGTTGGTGGGAAGCTTACACCGCCGCAGATGTTTAGATTGTGTAAAGTATCATGCTTTAGCACTTGCTCCTGTTTCCTAACCAATTAAGTAGCACGCACGATATTTTGCCAGGCAACGCCTGCCCACTGCCCTTGGAATAGTTGACTTTTAAAATATCCCTTTGTCGTGTGCCGTTCCCCAGCTAAGTGGTGATTTGCTCTGACTCTGACTCTGATTCCTTAAAAACTGCCGTTTGGAATTGCAGCTCCTGCACGGAGTCACCTGCAAACTCTCCCTTCCTCCTACCCTGTGGAGAAGCATCTTGCAACCTCAGTACTTGGCCAGGCTCGCCAGGCTCAGTCTTTTCGAGCAGTTTCACTTATTAATTAAATCAATGCATCAAGTATACTTCTTTTTCTCTATAAAGGGACACAAGCTGGCATGGAATTAAAGCCAATAGCACAAATCTCTTCTCTCCGTTGATGTAAGCTATTGAATTATGGTGTGATTTAAGGCGTTCTATGTGTCCCTTAACTATAAATGTGACTTGTAAGTCTCTCCTAAAACTGTCCTGCCCCTTCACTCTTTTTACAGATATTAAGAATGTTATGGCAGCAGTATTATATTTGAATTTGCTTAACAATGTGTAATTTGTTTGCTTTTATATAACGTTCTGCCTTCTTCCTTTTTGCCTACAAACTTTGCAAACTCTCAGAGCTATAAGAGAGCAATAGGTGAGGTTAGTGTCATTCTGTATTACGCTATCAGCTTGCTTTGTCCTTGGAGATCCATGTACATTGGATCATGTTTGTTCCACGTTGAGCCTGACTTAACATTCAGTTTTGCAAATCTTTCTCCGAGTTCACACGCAGACAATTGCCAACGCAGCGTAAATGGGGTTGAAGTAGCTACGGGTGACGGTGAAAGAGACCTAGGAGTCTTGGCAGACTTGACGTTCAACCTGTCCGACCAATGCAATCAGCAAAGCTATTGTTGAACTAGAAAGCCAAGATGGGAACCGAGAAAGTAGGGATCAAACTGTACAGTGCTGTGGCCAGGCCACACCTTGAGTACCGTGTCCAGTTCTGGTCATCGCAACACGAGGGAGACTTTCAAGCACTGGAGACCGTGCGGAGAAGAGCCACAGAGTATCTCCCCAGTGTCAAAAATCTGAGTTGTGAGGAAACATAGAATCTTACCGCACAGGAGGCGGCCAATCGGCCCATCACCCCTGTGCCAGCTGTTTGAAAGAGTTATCCAATTAGTCCCACTTCCCTGCTCTTAACCCATAGCCCTGCAATTTTTTCCCCTTCAAGTATTTATCCAAAAACACTGGAGAAACGTGGGTTTTTCAGTCTGGAAAGGAGCTGTCGAAAAGGTGATCTTAAGGTGTACAAGATAGTTCATAGAATGGAAAAGGTACATTGGGGATATTCCAGTGAGTAAGACACACATTCAAACTAGCAAAAGCTAAATCTAAGAATGACATCAGGAAATTCTTTCTTGTACATAGAGTAATCAAGATGCTGATCAAACTCCCAGATAGAGTAGTGGAGACAGATATTCCTGGATTTAAGAACATTTGATGCTGCAAAAGCGACCTTTCTGGGTGGATGAACTAAGAGTGAGCTTCCCCGTCCATAATGAGTTTATGAACTCTGAACCTGTTCGCATTAGAATAGCGATGCAAAGCTACTCGGGGTGAAAGAACCAATCAGACGGGGTGATCTTTACATGTAGCGGTGCTCTGTTCATGTTGGCATGGAACGTTTCTCGCCATTTTCATTGAGGGATCTCAACGGGGAACTATTCCCCTTAAATATAATTTCTGTGTTACGGGTTCATTTTGAGCTTACCTGTTTGTTGGCAATTCATTGAAACTGCATAATCTTTTCTTTTGCTTGGCATATTTAGAGTAAAAAGCATCTTTATGTTGAAACGTGTGTAAAATCTAGCTGTTGGTTTAGTTGAAGGAAGGAGTAGGTTCACTTGTGGGTGTTGACGCCTTGTGTTTCACGTGGGTTTTGCTGTTGTAACGACCCAATTGTGAGAGTTTGCTGTGTTTCTGAAGGACATGCTGAATCTGGGGAAAGAGATCCGGACGGATGAGCTGCCCAAACCGCCAGTTAAAGTGATGGACTACTCGTCCTCGAGCGAAGAGTCTGGCAGCAGTGACGAAGAGGACGAGGAAGGAGAAAATGAGCGTCAAGACGAGAACCTATCCAGCTCCGATGGCTCCAGATCAGGGTGGGTACTTCGCGTTGCCTGGCTGTGCAACGCAACCGTCTCATCCTGTTAGAAATGTCTAGTTTGCTGGAATAGTGAGACCTATAAGCAGCGATGTTCTTTATCGGGTATTGCCGCAGTGGAATTGATGCGATACTTATCACCAACAAGCTGTTGGTTTAAAAATACACAGACTGGCAGCATGATGCAACTCGCGCTTCCTGCCCCAGGGGTGTTGTCCTCGCCGCGGTCCACTCCCACCTCACTGTCACCTTTATCACTGATGTGGAGATGCCGGTGTTGGACTGGGGTGGACAAATGTGAGAAGTCGCACAACACCAGGTTATAGTCCCAACAGCTTTATTTGAAATCACAAGCTTTCGGAGCGCTGCTCCTTCGTCAGGTGAAGTGAAGAGATGCATATAGGCACAGCATATATAGTCAGAGAACACTGCCAGATGATTACAGGTAATCTTTCTAACTGCCCTTTATCACACCTCGGCAGTGAGATAAACACAGCAATCAAAGGTGTGAATGGTGTCCAACCAGGTCAGTCAGGAAAACATTACATCAAAGAACAATGAGGTGGGGTCACAAGGGGTCAAATGTTGCCGATGCTGGGGTCTGTATGAAAAACAAAAAACAAACAATTTTTTTTTTGCTGGAAATCACAGTGGGTCTGGCCACATTTGTGTAGAGAGAACAAGCCAACGACGACTCGAGTCTGGATGACTCTACGTCAGGTGGGGTTACATGTAGCGTGACATGAACCCAAGATCCCGGTTGAGGCTGTCCTCATGGGTGCGGAACTTGGCAATCAGTTTCTGCTCGACGATTTTGCGTTGTCGTGTGTCTCGAAGGCCGCCTTGGAGAATGCTTACCCGATGTGATTATCTCTCTGCCGAGGTGTGATAAAGGGCAGTTAGAAAGATTACCTGTAATCATCTGGCAGTGTTCTCTGACTATATATGCTGTGCCTATATGCTTCTCTTCACTTCACCTGACGAAGGAGCAGCGCTCCGAAAGCTTGTGATTTCAAATAAAGCTGTTGGACTATAACCTGGTGTTGTGCGACTTCTCAACTTTATCACTCTCATTGATCTGAGCGAGCCGGCCAGCTACCTCCGACAGCTATGAGTAAAGAGAAACGACTGCAACCTGCAAATAAAAAGAGAAGAGGCTGAAAATGCCCAGCCGCTTAGTCAGCAACTGTGTGAAGAGAAAAAAAAAAGGTTTTGGGTGTACACCCTTCATTAGGTCATTGTTACCCAATATGTTTCTCTCTCCCCTGAGGTGAAATTCTATTTGTCCTGTCCAGTATCATACATTCTTCACATGCGAGCGTGGTCAACTATGTCGAGCTGTGTTATCCGTGGGGGGCCTCCAGCATCCACATATACATTTTCCTGCACACGATAAACATCCATGACTAATCCCACCACCCCCCCCCCCAGTGCATGGGTACCGACGCCACATGTTTTATCCTCACCAATATCCACCCTTTTTTTCTAAAAATGACTGCTCCCTTACTGCAGTTGGAATCAGTGTCTTAAAGCAACAATGAAGATAAATCGATGACTCAAACATTTTTTTGCTGCGGAAGGGAAGTCCACGCGTTCCCTATTGATTTGATTTTTTTGGGGTCTTTGTTCTTTAGACCAATCCGTGCCAGAGACGGTGACACGGACAGCATAAACACAATGGTGGTGCACGATGATGAAGAGCCTGCAGTGGTTGAAACCTCCAGCAGCTCCTACGGAGACGGGACAATGATTGTTCAGAGGGTAGGTGTACCGCGCAGTATGTTTCTGCTTTCTCAGGTTGAAGATCAGGAAATAGTGCATTGGGGGTGGTGCAGTGCATTGGAACACCAACCACGGTTAAAAAAAAAAAATTCATTCACAGGATATGGGTGTTGCTGGTAAGGCCAGCATTTATTGCCCATCCCTAGTTGCCCTTGAGAAGGTGGTGGTGAACTGCCTTCTTGAACCGCTGCAGTCCGTGTGGTGAAGGTGCTCCCACAGTGCGGTTAGGTAGGGAGAGCCAGGAGTTTGACCCAGCGACAATGAAGGATTGGCGATATATTTCCAAGTCAGGATGGTGTGTAACTTGGAGGTGGTGATGGCATTCCCATGTGTCTGCTGCCCTTGTCCTTCTAGGTGGAAGAGGTCGCGGGTTTGGGAGGTGCTGTTGAGGAAGCCTTGGCGAGTTGCTGCAGTACATCTTGTAGATGGTACACGCTACAGCCACGGTGCACCAGTGGAGGAGGGAGTAAATGTTTTACGGTGTTGCTATGTTCTGATGAGAATCGAGTTCAATTCTCTCTTTCCCATCACAACTTCAATAAATTTCTGATGTCTACTGCTCTTTACAGGAAGGACCTGAGCAGGTAGAATCACCCCATCTCCACCCTTGAGCACTTCCTGGTTGCTATCCTAGAGTGGGATGAGTGGAGGTCTGGTATCTGGTTGCCTGCCCTCTGGCGCAAGGAACGGTTTGACAGCAAGGAGACGAGAGGAAAGAGACTCTTTTTCAGCTAGACAGCCAACGAGAGTTTTCTGGAGGTTTTAAGAATATTTAGAAGCAGGGAAAAGAGCGATATCAGAAATGTGAAGATGCAGTTTATTTAAAAAGTTACATACCTACAAGGTTACATTCCGCAATCAAGCACGTCTAGTTGATAACCTTGTCTCGATGTAAGCGCAGGTCCATGATGACATCATTACACGGTAACCATGTGCGTAGACCAGAGGTGGTGTGACACAGGATGTAAAGGGATGTCCATCACAATTGGCACTAGATGCCAGCTGGGCTCAGCTGGTAGCCCCCTCGCCTCCAAGTCAGACGGTCATGGGTTCAAGCCCGAACTTTGGAGCCTAAGGGTGCATTGTCAGAAATGTCCTTTTTCAGATGAGACATTACAACTGAGGTGGACATGCAAGATCCCATGACACTATTTGGAGAGAAGCAATGCGTTTTCCTGGCGTCAACATTTCCCCCTCAGCCACCAGCACCTAAAAAAAACAAAAAAAACTGGATCTTGCATGTCCACCTCGGCTGTAATCTGACCACGCTCAATCAGCTCCGATGGACGGGTCACATTGTCCGCATGCCCGATATGAGACTCCCAAAACAAGCGCTCTACTCGGAGCTCCGGCACGGCAAGAGAGCCCCAGGTGGGCAGAGGAAACGCTTCAAGGACACCCTCAAAGCCTCCTTGAAAAAGTGCAACATCCCCACCGACACCTGGGAATCCCTGGCCCCAAGACCGCACAAAGTGGAGGAGAAGCATCCGGGAAGGCGCCGAATACCTCGTGTCTCATCGCCGGGAGCAAGTGGAAGCCAAGCGCAGGCAGTGGAAGGCGCGCACGTCGACCCAAGCACCCCACCCCCTGCCCCACCTGTGACAGAGACTGTAGGTCCCGCATTGGACTCATCAGTCACCTGCGAACTCATTTTTAGTGTGGAAGCAAGTCATCCTCGGTTACGAGGGACTGCCTCAGAAGAAGAATCTGGGGAGAGTGCTACCAGTTGAGCCCAGCTGGCAAATGGTATCAATAGTGATGGACATACCTTTTGCATCCTGAATCACACCACCTCTGGTGTACGCACATGGTAACTGTGTAATAATAAATCTTTTTTCAAAATGTGTGTAGATGATGTATTGGAGCAGATGCCTGGCTGTGTTCAGCTCAGCCATTCTGCTGACACCCGTAAATGTGTGAGCTTTGCACTTGAGATATATTACCTCATCAGAACTGCTGGCTTGCACCTCCGTGCCAGCTACCTAATCTTTAGTAATGTATATTCCTCTGCTCGTATCCTAAAACAAATGTGATTCTGTTTTCTACAGGTTGTTTCTCTCCATTTGATATTAACAGTATGTGTTTGACAGTCCACGCCTTACTAGTCTCTGCAGTCGGAACTAATGCTGACATTTTCTCCAAAAAATAGGGCGGAGGAGAAATTCTTAATGCTTGTCGATCTCCTTTGTGTTGCATGGGGAAGCCAAGTCAGGTTGGTGCATCTAGGTCTGCCGAGGGGTGGCGGGGGTGGGGGGTGTCCAAAACTAGAGGTCTTAAATATAAGATAGTCACCAATAAATCCAATGGGGAATTCAGGAGAAACTTCTTTACCCAGAGAGTGGTGAGAATGTGGAACTCGCCACCACAGGGAGTGGCTGAGGCGAATAGCATGGATGCATTTAAGGGGAAGCTTGATAAGTACATGAGGGGGAAAGGAATAGAAGGGTAGGCTGATGAGGCTAGATGAAGAGGGGTGGGAGGAGGCTCGTGTTGGGCCGAATGGCCTGTTTCTGTGCAATAGATTCTGGTGCCATTTTCAGCACATTACTATTTCTGAATGTGTTGAACAATGTGGAAACGGTCTGGATTTCTGCAGTGCTTTCATTGATTTCCATGTTTATGCATCGGAAGTTCAATTTGTGGACCAAAAATTCTTCATACAGTTAACCAGCCAGATTGATGTCGCCTTTGGGCAGGAACAGAGACAAGGCTGTGCTTGATGTGGGTTTTATTGCTCAAATGTTGAGTCGACCACGGAGCCAAGTGCGAAAACAGACGCTTCACTACAGACTACTGATTTATGTTCATCTGTATTCCATATCTTCAGGTGACTCGGAATTCGAGGGTGGGGTGGTGGGGGGGTGGGTGATTGGATCAGTGTCAATTCAGTCCCTATTTTAAAGTCGTACATTCTGTCCTTTTTATATTTCCACGATAAATTTGTGCATCCATCTTGATAATGGTAACTGTGCAATACTTTAATTAAACCCTCCTGTCTCCACTGGCGGGAGGGTGTAATCACCGCGTGACAAGTTTATATAGTCCGTCTCCATCATAAATGTGGACATATAGGAAGTGGTGGCACATGTGATATTTAATAATATATAGATAGATGGATTGATTGTGTCCATTTATAAAAAAAAAAAAAAAAAAGTGGTGGTTTTGGCAAGTGTGCTAAATGGAATCTATAACAATGGTCAAGATACAGGTAAGAAACCAGCGCTTAACCTCAAATAAATCGGGGCACTAAATGGGATTGTCCACTCTTGCTGCCTGTGATGCAGGTGGCTCTTGGCCCTCGGTGTGTTTTGTATTTACGCAACGCGATCAACCCTGGTTACATGTTCAATTAATTTTTTAGCTGTGCACTTTCTTCCCCCAGATTTAGTTATTTTAGTAAGTGGAATAGTGACCAACATGGTGCTCAGATGAGGTGTAATGACATTTTTTTAAAGTTACGTAAACTCTGCTGGAACTAATTTTCGCACGAATTTTGCTCGAAAGCTTGGTGGTTTACTGAAATCGCCCCTGTGCCAGTGGTTTAAAGAGCAGCTGCAAACGGTGGGTGACCCGCAATCTTTTGTTTCTTTCCACAGACCCCCGAGGAAGAACGAGGGATCCATCATCCAGACAGCAACGGTTTCGCAAGTCACGTTAACCTGCCCGATTTAGTGCGTCAGAGCCATTCACCCACTGACCCCAAGGGGCCGAACTCTCAGCAGGACGACAGTATAGCAGAGGTGGGCCAGGCTGCATTCTTTGTTCCTGGTAATGGCTTCCGTCGCCTTTTCCCATGAAATTCCAGCGATATCGGAGCCTCCTTGCTTTGCGGCCTGTAGGAATGTGTTTGAACGCGCACCAGCTGCGTGGCACGCCGACGCTTGGCTACATCCTCCTAACTCCGTCACAGCCTCAGAATAAGGGGTCGGCCATTTAGGACCAAAATGAGGAGAAATTTCTTCACTCAAAGGCTGGTGAATCTTTTGGATTCTCTACCCCCCAGAGGCTCAGTTGTTGAGTATATTCTCTACCCCAGAGGGCTGCCAGTTGAGTATATTCAAATGTAAGAAGTCTCACAACACCAGGTTATAGTCCAACAGCTTTATTTGAAATCACAAGCTTTCGGAGCGCTGCTCCTTCGTCAGGTGAAGTGGAGAGATGCCTATAGACACAGCTTATACAGTCAGAGAATAATGCCAGATGATTACAGGTAATCTTTCTAACTGCCATTTATCACACCACATTTACCACACCACGAGTATATTCAAGACAGAGATTGATAGATTTTTGGATATTAAGGGAATCAAGAGGGGGAAATTAAGAGAGAAATTATTTTCACGCAGCGAGTTATGATGATCTGGAATGCACTGCCTGAAAGGGAAGTAGATTCAGTCGTAACTTTCAAAAGGGAATTGGATAAATACTAGAATGGGAAATATTACCGGGATTTAGGGAAGGGGCACGGGAATTGGACTAATTGGAGAGCTCTTTCAAACAGCCAGCACAGGTACGATGGGCCGAATGGCCTCCTCCTGTGCTCTATGATTCCAATATCTACACATCCAACAGGGGGCCTGGACAGGAACTCTTCATGGTTCAGCGTGGCTGACGCCAGCATCCTGACGGTGTCCAGCTGTTCACTGACTCAACACAGACTGCAGATCGAACCTGCAACCTTCTAGCCTGAGTGAAAAGCACTGGACTGGGCAATAGGGGAGCCATGTAAGATTGTACTAACACAGCTATGGTGATTCCTGCAGCAGGATTCATCCCGGAATAGGGAGCGGTGCAGCTCGGACTTCAGTCAGCTTGTAGTTGTTCCCCACCTTCCCAAACTGCTGGCATTAAATGTACCGGAGTTGGAGAAGGGAAGGCTTGTCCATTTTCAACTGTCGATAGAACGACACTTCTTTTAAGCCGGGAGTGGTCGCTCGGAAGTTTGAGGCAACGTCGCCAGCCCGCGTTGCGCCGCGCCAGCCCACGTCACGTCACGTGTTGATGCTCTGTGCTGTGTCACACTGCTGCAAAAACCAGCTTCAGTAACCAGCACTAAAAGATAGCTAAAAGCAGGAAATGTTCACCTTCCCTCAATTGGAAATGCTGGCTTGTATCTCTCTGCCAGCCATCTGTTGACCTACATTTATGCAGCAATGCCCCTTCTGGGCCAGCTGCTTCCTGACCGAGCTGTGTTGTGCATAGAAAGAAAAATGCACTTGTCTTATTGGTGAAATGATTGATGGTCGATTTAATCGCCGTAACAGTCTGCTATTGGCAGCCCTCATGTTAAAGGGCGATACGTGTGTCCATTCTGGAGACCTGACAGTGCAGCGGCCAGCTGAGAGAGTTTGCCTTGAGGGCAATACTCCGGGCTAAAGCGTTGCCATAGCTTTATCCTGCGCACGCCATACATAACTCGGGAAATAAATCCAACATGCCCTGCAGTCGCTGCCCCTGCCTTTCCCAAGATTGCAGTTCGGATTTATTTGCTGCTTTAGATTTTAATTGAACTGAGCCCTTGCCTCTCCCTGCTCCTTTCACATCAAAAGCAAGCGATGCACTTAAAGCACAGGATCAGGGGGAGATTAGGGGGCAAGGACACAGATTTGAGGGGCCTGCCGCATTGATCGAGTGCACGCACTGGTAACCCCTGGCCAATATTCCCTCGAATTTCTTTTTGGGTGCCCGGCCTCTCTAACGGGCTGCGAGACCCATTCAAATTTCCCCGCAGGCACGGTTTTTCCATTTAAAAGTCAGCCAGTGGCCTACGCGGGACTGCCAAGACTGCCGCGCAACTTAACGGGAGCATTGCCTCACTCAAGCACTTAACATGCTCAAGCCATGTAACCTCCTGCTGCTGGCTGAGGCCGAATAAGGAAGTTTATGGTTTTGTGCATCTTTCTGTAGCTTTTTCAACTCACATTGATGTAACTGTAGGGCTGCTTCCTGAAGTATTCTTCACATGGATGGTTTGGACATTTTTTTCCCCCCCAAAGAACTTAAATTTTTCTTAACATGGGGAAAGAGCATAAGAACAGGGGGAGTGGGACTGATTGGTAACTCTTTCAGGGAGTTGTCACGTGCACGATGGCCCCAACAGCCTCATTCGGTGCGGTGCGGTACGATCCGATGATTTGTATGTTGCCATGGCCAGTTTTGTGCAACAATGCGTCTTGTCATTGCAGTTTCAGTCAAGAGGCCTTGTGAAATCGCCTGGGAAGTCGTCTTTTACTACTTTTGTTGATCTCGGAATGTACCAGATGGGCGCTGGTGGGGAAACCATACAAATCAGCGGTGAGTACGGAGACAGGGCAGATGTCCTTAGCCTGGCCTTTGCCCAAAGGGAGGAAAGCTGAGCTGTCGATTTTACATCGGCACTTGTATATTGCCTGTATGACAGTCTCTGCACCAAGATAAATTTTAAAAATTCTCATCCTTCTTTTCAAATTCAGCGTCTTTAACATAGTAAAACGTCCCAAGGTGCTTCACAGGAGCGATTATCAAACAAAATTTGACACCGAGCCACATAAGATATTGGGACAGGTGACCAAAAGCTTGGTCAAAGAGGTAGGTTTTAAGGAGCGTCTTAAAGGAGGTGAGAGAGAGGCGGAGAGGTTTAGGGAGGGAATTCCAGAGCTTAGGGCCCGGGCGGCTGAAGGCACGGCCGCCAATGGTGGGGCGATGGAAATCGGGGGATGCGCAAGAGGCCAGAATTAGAGGAGCGTAGAGATCTCGGAGGGTGTGGGGCTGGAGGAGGCCACAGAGATGGGGAGGGGGTGAGGCCATGGAGGGATTTGAACACAATGAGAATTTTAAAGTCGATGTGTTGCTGGACCGACCGTGTTTACAGAAGGGTAATGGGAGAGCAGAGGCCTTCGTAGGCTTTGGCATTGAACTGGATCACTTTAGAATAAGGTTACTTAGACTTTTTCCTAAAATTGCGTTCCAAATAAAACTTTTCCAGCATGGCAAATTTCATCAATGAGCTCTTCCATCAATTCCTGCAGGTATCAGAATAGGAAGAGCAGAGGGGTGCTTTTTTTTTTAATCCATTCACCCTTCCCCATTGGGATTCCTCTTTCAGACCTGCCACCTTACTGGTCCCATACCTCTGTCATGCGATGGATCAGGAAGCTGAGGTGTTGGCTCGGTCCCTGTCACATCTGCGAGCTCCTTGGCCACTAGGCCAGTCAATTTAGCACAGTCCCTGAAGGCTGACTTGTTGAGAGACAGTCGACGGGTTGTCTTGGGGTAGGTCTCGGATGACTGAGACAGCCTCGACTTTGAGCAGTCATTTTATCTAATTGCCACTAACCTCAATAGTCATTTGAGTCTTGATTTGTTTCACATTTACTGAAGGACTGTGACGGGGTTCATGTTGGGCCTCTGTTAGAATTTCCGCCTGATTAGTCCATAGCGCTGTCAATCAAAACATATTTGACTCATCAGGAAGCTCAGTGCCTGGGAAGGGCCTCTTTCAACATTTGTAAACTCTACATGACTGTCCCTACAGACATCATCATCATCATCATCATGTTATATAGATGAGGTGGTGATTTGGAATTTTAAAGGAAACTAGCAGTTGCTATATGCTGCAGTTTGTGGGAGACTTCGTGCCCCTTGCCCGTTCTCTTTCACGCCCCCAACCCCCCCCCCCCTGCCCAACTTTCCCTGTGGGTGGGTGTTACAACTGGCGTTGGCCAAAACTGCTCATTAAGTCGCACATAATAATGTCCTCATTGACTGATTATCTTGCAACGTGAATGTCAAATTACAGGAATTTAGTCTGCGATGGATCACTAGGAAGTGGCACTGGAAGTAACTGTAAATCAACTGCAAAGTGTCTCGTATACACGACATAATAGCTGAGTTCTGATGGGTTTATGAACCAAGAGAGAACTTCTGATGCGGTTCTTGAAGTAATCCAGGCTCTCGTGTTCCAGGCTTGTAAACTGCACCCGTCTAAAGTTGATCCAGTGTGTGTTGTGGTTGTTGCAGCCTGATAATACCAGGCTCAGTGGGGAGCCTGACTCCCAACCAGATGGTCACAGCTTAGAATCTTGGAGCAATGTGGTTGGAAAGTTGACTTGTTTTAGTTGCATACAAGTTAATGTAGGTGGTTGTTTGGGGGGTTTAAAGTACGGATGGGTTATCTTCTATAAAAGTAATAGGTATGACGGACTACAGGGAGTTACAGAGGCATCAAAATCAAATAATTCAGATTTCTTGTGCTCCAGAAAGCTCCGTATAATGCCTTGTATGTGGGTAACCTTACCTGCAAGTTTATACAGGGATAGTTTTACCCTTCTAAATTCCTCCTCTTCTCCTGAAGCCTTGACTTGTTGAGGCACCAAGGTTGATACCTGCAAATAGCCTCACTGGGGGTTCTTGATCCTAACCGTCCCACCATCAGGAAATGACAGATGGAAGGCAGCCAGTCCCCTGGCCAGTGGGATTTCTTCAGTGACCAGCTGACAGTGTCATTGGTGCAGTCCTCGTAACTCTCTTTGGAGAATGTGCCCGCGGTGCAAATCGAAAAGGCAGCGCGAAGGATTTGGGGCGGGGCAGGGCGGGATTGAGTTCATGCGTTCGGCAATTAACCATGATCGTTGATGCACTTTTCTGCTCTTAGGTTTAAGTATCAGTGACGTGAGTCGACTAAACCAGCTGAAGTACGAAGACAGGAAGTGCTCAGTGGTGAACGTGAATCCCGCCAACACACGACCACACAGCGATACGCCGGAAATACGCAAATACAAGAAGCGCTTTAACTCTGAAATACTTTGTGCTGCTTTGTGGGGTCAGTAACTAAAGTGTTATTTGTTTAATGTGCCTTTTGGTGCTGTGCTGGTCTCCACTTGAATAAGTTGGCCCTTCAGCTGTGGAAATTGTCTATTTACATTGAATTACGGAGATGGGTGTGTCAGCCAAGGCTGAGTGGGTAGCACTCTCGCCTCTGAGTCAGAAGGTCGTGGGTTGAAGTCCCACTCCAGAGACTTGAGCACAAAAGTCTAGGCTGACACTCCCAGGGCAGTGCTGCACTGTCATAGAGTCAGAGTTATACAGCACAGAAAGAGGCCCTTCGGCCCATCGTGTCCACGCCGGCCATCAAGCCCTGTCTATTCTAATCCCATTTTCCAGCACTTGGTCCGTAGCCTTGTATGCTATGGCGTTTCAAGTGCTCATCTAAATGCTTCTTGAATGTTGTGAGGGTTCCTGCCTCGACCACCCCTTCAGGCAGAGAGTTCCAGATTCCAACCACCCTCTGGGTGAAAAAGTTTTTCCTCAAGTCCCCTCTGAACCTCCTGCCCCTTAGTTTCAAACTATGCCCCCTGGTTATTGACCCCTCTACTAAGGGGAAAAGCTCCTTTCTATCTACCCTATCTATGCCCCTCATAATTTTGTACACCTCAGTCAGGTCCCCCCTCAGCCTTCTCTGCTCTAAGGAAAACAACCCCAGCCTGTCCAGTCTCTCTTCATAGCTGAAGCGCTCCAGCCCAGGTAACATCGTGGTGAATCTCCTCTGCACCCTCTCCAATGCAATCACATCCCCCCTATAGTGTGGCGACCAGAACTGCACACAGTATTCCAGCTGTGGCCTAACTAGCGTTTTCTACAGCTCCATCATAACCTCCCTGCTCTTGCCTTCATTAGCCAAGGCATAGAATATAAGTATCCCATATGCCTTTTTAACCACCTTATCAGAGGTGCCGTCTTTTGGATGAGACGTTAAACTGAGGCCCCATCTGCCCTCCCGGGTGGACGTAAAAGATCCCATGGCATTATTTCGAAGAAGAGCAGGGGAGTTCTCCCCGGTGTCCTGGCCAATATTTATCCCTCATTTAACATCACTAAAAAAAACATTATCTGGTCATTATCGCATTGCTGTTTGTGGGAGCTTGCTATGCGCAAATTGGCTGCTGCGTTTCCTACATTACAACAGTGACTACACTTTAAAAGTACTTCATTTGGGACGTCTGATGATCGTGAAAGGCGCTATATAAATGCAAGTCTTTCTGTATATCAGATTAAAAACGTTATGAGAAAGCTACACTGATTTCATAAGATAGTAAATGGTGCAGAAAAGTTAAATCCAGAAAATGACTTCAAACTAGGACAAGGAGACCTAGGTTCTAACTAGGAAAGGCAAATTTAATTACCTGTCAGGAAAGCCCTTCCTCGCAAACAGTGATCAGCACATGAATGGACTTCCAGCTAGAGTAGTGGAGGTGAAAACTCTGGAATCAATTAAGGAACAATAGGATGCTGCATTGGAAGGACTTTAGGGTTTTTGCTTAGAATCTACAGCACAGAAACAGTCCATTCGGCCCAACTGTCTATTCCACAGGATTTATGCTCCACAGGAACCTACTTCATCTAACCCTATCCGCATACCCTTCTGAGTGATGGCCTCCTTCCTCCTGAAATAGCTGACAATTTTGTGACGATTGGTGTAATCCAGGCTCAGTAATGAGCATCACTCATAGGGATTGAGGGAGAGCTGCTGGTTCTTGGTAGGGAAACTTCATGAGCTGAATTACGTTTAGTGTTTTGGAGGATTGGATTGCCTTGTAAAGTGATCTTGTCATTTTAATGTGAACTTGTGCCAAGTTTTGCAGGAATTCACACTTTTCATATAAGCTTTTTCTGACTTCCAAACCTTGATTTAATTTGTTCAACAATATGAAGTCTCTTTCCGCTCTGCAATCTGTTGCAAGCGTCACAGCTGCAGCTCCTGTACCTGAGATCTGTACGGCAGTATTTTGGCACCTTTTCAATATACTATCTAGCTCAGTATCTCTTCCAAGCTAGTTTCCCACCCCACCCCCCCCCAAACCCTCCGTGAGATGAAAAAAAGACTTGGAAAAAACCACCACGAAAGCACTTAAAATCGCGCCGGCCATTCTGGGGAGCAGCAGCCAATAGTCATGTAGCTGGTATCGTCCCGCTATCCAGATGGGTGTAATCGTGGGATGCACGCAACATAAAGAACCAACAGCTCATCACTGACCCAACAGCAGAGGTCCCCGGCTTCGACCTCCCTCGCAGACAGTGGACAGCGCTCAACCCAATCCGCACAGGGCCTGGACGATGCGGCCGCCTGCTCCGCAAGCGGAGGATGAGGGACGACCCGAAGTTCGACTGTGGCCCTGAGTCCCAGACCATGGAACACATCACATCAACCTGCGGGGAGGCACCTCATTTCTCCACTCGACATCTCAGGAGGCCATCGAATGGACAGCCAAACTAGATATCCCATTATAAGCTTATCCCATCATACAAAACAACAATCGCAACCAGAATGCAGATGATTGGACAATTACCCTATCAATCACTGCTGTAAGTGAGTGGGATTGATTTCGCGCAGATCATTTGTATTGTGGAGCTATCCTCCAATCTGCATATTGCAGGAGGAATAAGCCTGCTATTATCGGGAGACTCTGCTGTAGTTTCGGTCATGAGTTTTATTTGCTGAAGCTTTGTTTACCATAAGCCCTATTCCACCTCAAACTCATTGGCTGACGCAAAGGTATCAATACTCACTTCGATTAAAGTTTGGTGTTTGCACGATGTGCATGTCTATGTGTGAACCACCCAGCTGTTTAAAAGTGCCAAGAAGCACTGAGCAACATTTTCTCTAAGAGAGCCAGTTTGGTGCCGGAAAGAGAAAAAACCCACCTGGCAATATTAAGAGCAGTAATATTCTGAGCAGGGCATCAAGGGAGAGGCTGAACAACTGATGGCTCGGCTGTTTAAAGTGCTCGGAAGCACAACGTAGAAGAGCTGACATTAAGAGGCAAGATTCTGAGCAATGGATTTGGTGTTTCCAATACAAGCATTGAGAGCTCCGCAGAGTTAGGTTTTGGTGCGTTCAGTCCGAGAAAGATACCCCACGTGATTATTACAAGCAGAATCACTTTTATTTTTTTTTCCAAATTAAAGCTAAAATGCAACAAGCCACTCCCTGTCAGGTTGCAACTCCTGCCCTTTGACCATCTGATCATTTCCTAAACAGTGCATCTTGGGTCAGACTTGATGCTCACTATCACAGGATGGTGGCGGACTATGGAAGCTCATTCAGCCCGTCCAGAACGCCCCCTCATTCCAGCATCCTGTTGGTTCTTAAATGATTCCAAGCGTTCCACTTGTGTATTTGAAAGAAAGGACTTGCATTTCTACAGCGCCTTTCCCGACTTCCTGACATCCCAAAGCGCTTTACAGCCAGGGAATTACTTTTTGAAGTGTAGTCACTGTTGTAATGTACGAAACGTGGCAGTCAGTTCACATGCAGCAAGATCCCATGGACTGCAATGTGACAATGACTGGATAATTTGTTTTTTAGCGATGTTGGTTGAGAGATAAATATTCTCCTGTACACCAGGGGGGAAATCGCGCCATGGGATCTTTTACGTCCACCTGAGAGGGCAGGCGGGGCCTTCGGTTTAACGTCTCATCGAAAGACGGCACCTCTGACAGCGCAGGACTACCCGAGTACTCCACCGGGAGTGTCCGCCTAGAGTTTGTGCTCGAGTCTCTGGAGTGAGAGAAATTTATTTCCCACCTTGCCTGAAGATTCCTGTTGCACACTTTAAAAAAAAAAGAACTAACTGTCAACTGCTGTACGCAACTAGAGAAGGTTGCTATCCACTGTCCTCTTAATGAAGTTAATACGGTCTTTGCACAAGTACTGTTGTACAGTGAAGCTTAGTAATGTAATGCAGGTGCAGTAGTCTTCTGCAGGGTGCTTATTATGTTTAGAAACAATTTTAATTGTTTAGTGCATTGTGCTGAGGTGATTAAAGTCCTATTTCCATTGGTCTTATCTCCGCTTGTTGTGTAATTAACTGGGGTGGGTGAAACCCCTCGGAGACCTGCTGTAGAGTTAATGCAGACAAGGGAATAGACCCAAGAATGGAAGGAAAAACAAACAGGAGTTGATAACTCTTCAGGAGCGAGAGCTCTGTGCTAGTCGAGCCCGAGTGCCTCACCCCTCCGTGATTCATAACATAGGCCATGCACCTCCGTCACCATCTCATTGATCAAGCTGCAATAGCTTCTTGTCATTTTTGCGCGAGAGCAGCAGCCGTGGAAGTGACCAGAAAAGTAACACGCTTACTGAAAAAAGGAAGAACGCAAAATGTTGGGACCACTCCACATCTGAAGGTTAGCATTTCAGATACAGATTCTTTCAGAACTGACGACATTTCGACCCAAAACCCAGTTCTAAAATAGAAACAAAATGCTGGACTGGACAGCAGCTCAATCGAGTCCGAGGCGGTGGTCATGAAATTGTGCAGTGCTCTGGTCGCACTACACCTTGAGATCAGGGAGACATTCAAGTGCTGGCGAGACGGCGCACAGAGGAGTAACAACGCCGAGTCCTAGTTTCGAAGGTCCCCGTTATCTGGGCGGACTGCAGAAACTTGGGCTTTTCAGCCTTGGACGGAGGTTTACACAAAGTGATCTTGTAGAGGTAGATAAAATAATGGAACGAATGGCAAAAGTAAATCTGGAAAATTACTTCAAATCAAACTAAGAGTAAGGCAAGATTCAGACTCGTAAAAGGTAAATTGGGACTGATTCAGGAAGGCAGTGACTAGTGGGGTACCGCAGGGATCGGTGCTAGGACCCCAGTTATTCACTATATTATTACATCTAGTTCCCTCGTCTAGATCATTATCTCCAAGTTTGCAGACGACACAAAGCTGGGTGGGCGTGTGTGCTGAGAGGAGGATGCAGAGAAACTCCAGTAAGATTTGGACAGGTTGGGCGATTGGGCAGATGCAGTATAATGTGGATAAATGCGAGGTTATCCACTTTGGTGGCAAAAGCAGGAAGGCAGATTATTATCTGAACGGCAATAGATTGGGAGAAGGGGAAGTGCAACGAGACCTGGGTGTCGTCGTGCACCAGTCGCTGAAGGTAAGCATGCAGGTGCAGCAGGCAGTTAAGAAGGCAAATGGTATGCTGGCCTTCATAGCGAGAGGATTCGAGTACAGGAGCAGGGATGTCTTGCTGCAGTTGTACAGGGCCTTGGTGAGACCACACCTTGAGTATTGTGTGCAGTTTTGGTCGCCCTATCTGAGGAAGGATGTTCTTGCCATGGAGGGAGTGCAGCGAAGATTCACCAGACTGATACCTGGGATGGCAGGAATGATGTATGAAGAGAGATTGGGTCGATTAGGCTTATATTCGTTAGAGTTTAGAAGAATGAGAGGGGATCTCATTGAAACTTATAAAATTCTCACAGGAATAGACAGACTAGATGCAGGAAGGATGTTCCCGATGGTCGGGGAGTCCAGAACCAGGGGTCACTGTCTAAGGATAAGGGGTAAGCCATTTAGGACAGAGATGAGGAGGAACTTCTTCACCCAGAGAGTGGTGAACCTGTGGAATTCTCTACCACAGAAGACAGTGGAGGCCAATTCATTAAATATATTCAAGAAGGAGTTAGATATATTTCTTAAGGCTAAAGGGATCAAGGGACATGGGGAGAAGGCAGGGACAGGGTACTGAGTTTGGATGATCAGCCATGAGCTCATTGAATGGCGCAGCAGGCTTGAGAGGCTGAATGGCCCACTCCTGCTCCTATCTTCTATGTTTCTAAGACGCACCAATGCATGGAACAGATTTGCAGCTAGAGTAGGGAAGGTGAAAATCCTGGAATCTTATGACAAAAAAAAATATTGGATACTGCAACGGGAGGGCTTTAGTGTCTTTCTGGATGGGATTATTGACCTTTGTAATCTGTAAATATTCTATGACTTTTTAAAATGGCAATTTAATATTGGGTTGAAGGTCCTTCGTCTGAAATGTCAACCCGTCCATTTTCTCTACAGTTACTGATAGACCTACTGTGTATTTCCTGCATTTTGCCATTTTTCTTATCTAATTTATGGCTGCAGCTGTGATTACATTGATCACTTCAATGTGAAACTACTTTGTGCACTGTAACAGTGATTGGATAGATTGTGTGCCAAAACCTTCTGCACATCACCTCAAATATAAATCTGTCCGATCCGAAAATAGAATCCAGAAGGATGGCCTGAATCGCCCTGCCATATTATCGAAGCCTTTCCCTCAAGCAATGGTGTGAAGCTCCCTGCTATGTTAGTGAGGCCTTTCCCTCAAGCAATGGTGTGAAGCTCCCTGCTATGTTAGTGAGGCCTTCCCCACAAGCAATGGCGTGAAGCTCCCTGCTATGTTAGTGAGGCCTTTCCCACAAGCAATGGCGTGAAGCTCCCTGCTATGTTAGTGAGGCCTTTCCCACAAGCAATGGCGTGAAGCTCCCTGCTATGTTAGTGAGGCCTTTCCCACAAGCAATGGCGTGAAGCTCCCTGCTATGTTAGTGAGGCCTTTCCCCACAAGCAATGGTGTGAAGCTCCCTGCTATGTTAGTGAGGCCTTTCCCCACAAGCAATGGTGTGAAGCTCCCTGCTATGTTAGTGAGGCCTTTCCCCACAAGCAATGGTGTGAAGCTCCCTGCCATGTTAGTGAGGCCTTTCCCACAAGCAATGGTGTGAAGCTCCCTGCTATGTTAGTGAGGCCTTTCCCTCAAGCAATGGTGTGAAGCTCCCTGCTATGTTAGTGAGGCCTTTCCCACAAGCAATGGTGTGAAGCTCCCTGCTATGTTAGTGAGGCCTTTCACACAAGCAATGGTGTGAAGCTCCCTGCTATGTTAGTGAGGCCTTTCACACAAGCAATGGTGTGAAGCTCCCTGCTATGTTAGTGAGGCCTTTCACACAAGCAATGGTGTGAAGCTCCCTGCTATGTTAGTGAGGCCTTTCCCTCAAGCAATGGTGTGAAGCTCCCTGCTATGTTAGTGAGGCCTTTCCCACAAGCAATGGCGTGAAGCTCCCTGCTATGTTAGTGAGGCCTTTCACACAAGCATTCCTTCCTTGTGCTGCAACGCTTGTGGTGCTGTCGTGGTCAGGCGCTTTGGGATTCCAAATGGGACCAGTTAGCGAGTTGTTGGGCCGCAAGGTTGACATTCCAAATAATAGCACAGCCAAGCTTTATAATAGTGGGGCCCTAGCGGGTCAGTTGCATGCTACAGCACTGCATGCACTACAGTGGACTGCAGAGGTGGGAATCAGGGCTCTGTATTGAGCTTTAGCACAGTCCCTAATTCATAGTCTAAACTGACACACCCAGTGGAGTGCAGAGGGTGTGCTGCACTGTCAGAGGTACCATCTTTCAGATGGATATTGAACAGAGGCCCTTTCTGCCTGTTCCTGTGGTTGTAAAGATTTGCTGGGCTATTGGAAGAAGAGCAGGGAGCTCTGCTGGCGTTCTGGCCAATATTCATCCCTCCACACCCCTGAAAGCAGATTATCTGCTTATGCATTTGTTTGCTGTGCAGAAATTGGTCGCGTGCAGCACAACAGTGGTCGCAAAGCACTTCGGGATGTTCTGAGGATGTGAAATAAGCTATTTAATGCAAGTTTGTTCAATCTTTCTCTTTCATACGCGCTCTTTCATCCTTATCTTTCTCTCGCACTCTTTATTGCTCTCACTCTCTTCTCTCTCTCAAGCATTTGGTGATTATTACTATATTAACAAAGCTTCTGTCCTCTTCCGGTGGTTGTGTGTCTTATTCACTGTGCATTCTGTGCTTCCCTAAAGGTGTGAATCTGCTAGTGGGAACAGAGAATGGGCTCATGCTACTCGATCGAAGTGGGCAGGGAAAAGTGTACAGCCTCATCAGTCGCCGTCGCTTCCAGCAGATGGACGTCTTGGAAGGGCTAAACCTCCTCATCACCATATCGGGTGCGTAAAGTTCAGAGATGGAGTTTGAACTAATTGCTGTAACGCTGGCATCCAACGTGCGATCTTCCAGTGTAAAATGGAGGTGGGGTGGTGAGAATGGGGCTCAATGGACAGGAATTGGGAACCAAAGACCTTGGCTTTTTTTTTATTTCTCCCACCGCTTCGACTCTGGACACAGGGACCAATCGCAGCACCACAGCCGCGATCAACCAATTCAGTAAAGATCAGGAATCCGAGCATTTCCATTCGCGGAACGAGCTACATGTCGATTGCTGTTATGAGCAGCACCTTGCATTTGCAGCTAACTGCATTGTGGCATGGAGCGGTGAGGCACAGGTCACTGCTGGCTGAGCCGCCGTATGGAAACCCGCTCGGAGAAGCCAGGGCCCTTCGCTTAAAGGGGGAGCAGCAAACTACCTGTGCCAGCCTTGCGTTCACCTCCCAGCGCCAGCATTGTAGGACAGGTTTCCACTTTATCCTCATAGCGAGGGAACCCAGCGAGGTTTCAGGAGGGGGGAGAAAGGGACCGATTAATTTTTCCTTGCCGTTAACAGAAATTCTCCTTGTTTGATCAATCTTAGTACAGGAAACTTTGTGCTATCCGGCACCGACGGGACCGAGCTGTTGCCGTTCCCTCAAAACTGCCGGACAAACCAGCGCTAATGTTGAAACATACAGAGATTTTGAGCTCCGTACCTGGCAACAAACCCGCTTCTAAACAGTCAGCCGTACCTTGCAAGCGTCTCTGTAGCTAAGCAACAGCTTCAGCTAGACCTTGCAGAGCCTGACTGGAGAAAAAAAGCAACAAAAAGAAAAAAAACTTATCTGAACCGACTCCTGCATTTTGCCGGTGGATAGAGCTTTCCGGACAGTTAACCTCCGGATAATCCAAAGTTTCCTGTATATGATGTTTCAATTATTATACCCAGGTAAACGGAACAAGCTGCGTGTCTATTACTTGTCCTGGCTGCGGAATAAGATTTTGCACAATGACCCGGAAGTGGAGAAGAAGCAGGGCTGGACTACGGTGGGAGACATGGAGGGCTGTGTGCACTACAAAGTGGGTAAGTGAAGAGTCAAGCGCCAGTAAGATGCGAGTAGACCAGGTTCCTGGTGTATTTTGGTCCCAAAGAACTCTCTCTCGACGCTTGTGCTGCAGGACATGCGATTGTTGGCCACCAAAGGTGGCTCTGGCAACCAGGCATTCCAGATGGGAGATACGAACCACAAGCTTGACATTTCTCTAAATGAGCCCCATTTTGATTTTGGTGTCGTGGGCAAGTCGCCAGTCAGTAGTTCAGCAGATGGAGCCCCCTATATGTTGAGAAATTTGTATTGGCAATAGCCCATGATTAAGACTGGGAGACAGAGCGCCTTTGTTGACTAAACTCAAGTTATTAGTTCAAAGATTGGCAGGAAGTTGAGTTGACAGGACACAGATAGAAATGAGTGATGATCCCATATCTGATGCGCTTTACTGGATGTTTGGGATAGTCTACTAAATAAGGTCATGGAGGCAAAAGCGTTGGACCTCAAAATATAATTACAGAAAACTTTGTTATATCCGGCACCGACGGGACTGAGCTGTTGCCGATCTATCAAAACTGCCGGACGCACCAGCCTTAATGTTGAAGCATACAGAGGTTTTCATCTCTGTATCTGACAACAAACACTGTTGCTTAGCAACAGCTTCTAAACAGTCGGCCCGTACCTTAGAAGTGTCTCTGTAGCCTAGCAACAGCTTCAGAGAGACTTTCCAGAGCCTGACTGTTGGAAAAAAAAAGCCACGAGAAGGAAAAAAACCTAACAAAACGGCTCCTGATTTCTGCCGGTAGATCGAGGTTTCCGGACATACAACCTCCGGATAAACCGAAGTTTCCTGTAGATGCCATGAGGGACATTTAATGTACTTTAGAGATGAGTTTGATGGACTGAATGGCCTTTCCTTATCTCTGACCGCTGTCCTAAAGATTATGGGGGTAATTTAAACCTAACTCGCCAGGAGAGATACCCGCAGGATCGGGTGGAACTCGATGCAGAGTAAATTCGGGTGAGATGTGAAACCTGCATTGCACCTGATCCTGTCAGACTCCTGACAGGTGGATTAGGCTAAAATTGCCCAGCTATCGTATCGGCAGAAGAGTTTTCTTCACCAATTATCTTCCCTTTCATCCTCTCCTGGGATGAGAGGCTTGTCCTATGAGGAGAGATTGAGTAGATTGGGCCTATACTCTCGAGTTTAGAAGAATGAGAGGTGATCTCATTGAAACGTGTAAAATTCTTGGGAGGGTTGGCAGGGTAGATGCTGAGAGGCTGTTTTCCCCTGGCTAGAGAGTCTAGAACTGAGGGTCATAGTCTCAGGATAAGGGGTCAGCCATTTAGGACTGAGATGAGAAATGTCTTCAGTCACAGGGTTGTGAATCTTGGTAATTCTCTACCCCCGAGGGCTGTGGATGCTCAGTCGTTGAGCATATTTAAGGCAGAGACCGATAGATTTTTGAGCACTAAGGGAATCGAGGGATTTGGGGATAGAGCGGGAGAGTGGAGTTTAGGTAGATCAGCCATGATCTTACTGAATGGCGGAGCAGGCTCGAAGGGCTGTATGGCCTACTCCTATTTCTTATGTTATATTCTTTCCGAAAGGACCTGATCCCATATTGGGGACCGGTTCCACCAGTGACAGGCACTCTGCACCTCACCCCAATTGCCATTGTTCTTGTGAGTCTATACTGTCAGCATCGATTAGCTATTTGTGCGGTAGCATTACATTCAAGCCTGATCGTGCTCTTATCTGACATCCACAGACTCGCAATTTCCAGAAAGGTACTAGTCGAGAGGAGCCTTGGCTGACTTTTCACTCTAACCTCAGCCAATTCTAGTGATCGAGAGAGGAGCCTTGGCTGATTTTTTCACTCTGACCTCAGCCAATTTTAGTGATCGAGAGAGGAGCCTTGGCTCATTTTTCACTCTGACCTCGGCCAATTCTAGTGATTGAGAGAGGAGCCTTGGCTGATTTTTCAGTCTAACCTCGGCCAATTCTAGTGATCGAGAGACGAGCCTTGGCTGATTTTTCACTCTAACCTCGGCCAGTTCTAGTGATCGAGAGAGGAGCCTTGGCTGACACTTCCCTCTAACCTCAGCCAATTCTAGTGATCGAGAGAGGAGCCTTGGCTCATTTTTCACTCTGACCTCGGCCAATTCTAGTGATTGAGAGAGGAGCCTTGGCTGATTTTTCACTCTAACCTCGGCCAATTCTAGTGATCGAGAGAGGAGCCGTGGCTGACTTTTCACTCTAACCTCGGCCAATTCTAGTGATCGAGCGAGGAGCCGTGGCTGACTTTTCACTCTAACCTCGGCCAATTCTAGTGATCGAGAGAGGAGCCTTGGCTGATTTTTCACTCTGACCTCGGCCAGTTCTAGTGATCGAGAGAGTAGCCTTGGCTGATTTTTCACTCTAACCTCGGCCAATTCTAGTGATCGAGAGAGGAGCCTTGGCTGATTTTTCACTCTGACCTCGGCCAATTCTAGTGATCGAGAGAGGAGCCGTGGCTGATTTTTCACTCTAACCGTGGCCGATTCTAGTGATCGAGAGAGGAGCCTTGGCTGATTTTTCACTCTGACCTCGGCCAGTTCTAGTGATCGAGAGAGTAGCCTTGGCTGATTTTTCACTCTAACCTCGGCCAATTCTAGTGATCGAGAGGGGAGCCTTGGCTGATTTTTCACTAACCTCGGCCGATTATCGTGATCCAGCCGCTGCTCCAGCTGAGATGAGCAGAGTCGATGCTCCAACTTGTAATATTCCTTTTTGTGTTGTTCAGCTACTCCACGTTAATTGAAGCAAAATACTGCGGTGGCTGGATATACTCAGCAGGTCAGGCAGTATCTGTGGAGAGAGAAACAGAGTTAACGTTTCAGGTCGATGATCTTTTGTCAGAACCCAACGACCTGAAACGTTGACTGTTTCTCTCTCCGCAGAAGCTGCCTGACCTGCCGAGTATTTCCAGCGTTTCCTGTTTTTATTTCAGTGCGTTAACTTGTTGAGCCACACGGAACATGAAGAACTGTTGGGTTCTTTTACTATATATGGTGTGCGTAGCTGTGCTTAAGTGAATGTTGGAGTCGTAGAAATTTACAGCACAGAAGGAGGCCACTCGGCCCATTGTGTCTGTGCCGGCCGACAAAGAGCTATCCAGCCTAATCCCACTTTCCAGCTCTTGGTCCGTAGCCCTGTAGGTTACGGCACTTCAGGGGCATAGCCAAGTACGTTTTAAATGCGATGAGGGTTTCTGCCTCTACCACCCTTTCAGGTAGTGAGCTCCAGACTCCCACCACCCTCTGGGTAAAACATTTTTTTTTCCTCAACTCCCTTCTAATCCTTCTACCAATTACTTTAAATCTGTGCCTCCTGGTTATTGATCTCTCTCCTATGGAAAATAGATTTTTCCTAGCCACTCTATCTGAGCCCCTCATAATTTTATACACCTCAGTTAAGTCTCCCCTCAGCCTCCTCTGTTCCAAAGAAAACAACCCCAGCCTATCCAATCTTTCCTCATAGCTAAAATTCCCCAGTCCTGGCAACATCCTCGTAAATCTCCTCTGTACCCTCTCTAGTACAATCCCATCTTTCCTGTAATGTGGAGACACGGTACTCTAGCTGTGGCCTAATTAGTGTTTTATACAGTTCTAGCATAACCTCCCTGCTCTTGTATTCTGTGCCTTGGCTAATAAAGGAAAGTATGCCTTCTTAATCACCTTATTTACCTGTCCTACTTTCAGGGATCTGTGGACATGCACTCCAAGGTCGTGTTCTGAATTCAGCCCATTTGCTTCCTACCCTAAGAGAGAGATGGGTTTACTCAAAGGCAAGGCTAACTTAGAGTGCAGACTATTCCTGGCCGCATGGGATCAGAATTCATGTCTTGAGAACTTGAACTTAAAGGGAGACAAGTGGAATAACCTTTGCAATGTGATGTTTTCTTTGCAGTGAAGTACGAGAGGATCAAGTTCCTGGTTATTGCTCTGAAGAATTCGGTTGAGGTCTACGCCTGGGCCCCAAAGCCTTACCACAAGTTCATGGCATTCAAGGTCGAGTTTTGTTTTGTAGATGCCACTGATTTCTCCGTAATAACCTGCATCGTAATAGTCAAAAAGTTGCATTATTAACCCAACTGGTAGGGAATCTGTTTCCGAGTTGGCCTGATCCTTGAGCTTATGAAGCTTTCATCATGCAGCTCGTGCCTGTTTACTTGGTGAGTGGGAGTGTAAAGAAAGAAGGAAAGGCTTGCATTTCTATAGCGCCTTTCACAACTTCGAGATGTCCCAAAGCACTTTACAGCCAATGAAGCACTTTTTGAAGTATGGTCACTGTTGTAATGTAGGGAAACACAGCAGCCAATTGCAAGCTCCCACAAACAGCAATGTGATGATGACCAGATCATGTTTTTGACATTGGTTGTGGGATAAATATTGGTGAGGGCACCGGGGAGAAACTCCCCTGCTCTTCTTCATGATAGTTTAGTGTCATGGGATCTTTTACGTCCACTGGAGAGGTCAGACGGGGGGGGGCCTCTTTAACCTCTAATCCGAAAGATGGCATCTCCGACAGTGCAGCCCTCCGTCAGTGTAGTCCTTAAATGAATTGGTCAGAGTGAATCGCACCTTTCCTCCCCCTAAAAACACTGCCCTAATGTAGTAAAGTGAAATAACAACAGAAAATGCTGGAAAATCTCAGCAGGCCGGGCAACATCCGTGAAGGGAGAAATAGAGTCAACGTTTCAGGTCGAAATGCGCTGGCAGAATGAGAGACATTCTTCACACCTAATCTAGAGCCATCTTTTGTCTCTCCACTAGTCCGACCACCATCTCGTCTGGTTTTGAATACCTCTTAATGACTCTTCACTTCTCTTTTGTTCTCTCATCCCCATTTCCCAGCCTCCAAACTGGCCTTTTAATCTGTTTCATTTCCTGTGTTTTTTCAGTGCTGACGAAGAGTTTCGACCTGAAACATTGACTCTGTTTCTCTCTCCACGGATGTTGCCTGGCCTGCTGCGTTTTTCCAGCATTTTCTGTTGTTATTTTGGATTTCCAGCATCCGCAGTATTTTGCTATCGTAAGTAGTAGGGGTGTGCATGGGTTTCACATGTTTGCCGGAGCAAGCACATCTCGTGATGGTTCACGCCACCTCACCTCCAGCTCCCGTTATAATCGACAAAGCTGCTTCACGGCGCAGGTGGTATGCTGCCTTAACCCTGTTCCCGGAGGAGCTCGGGAAGGGAATGGAGACCTGAAATGGTGCCTCCAGGAGGCTGCAAATACTGCCCCAATAGTGGGTATTTCATAATAAGTAGGAGCCAGTGGCCGGGGCTTTCTGTTTCTACACTCGCCAGCCAGTAATTTAAAGCGAGTGGGGGAAGATGGTGGCCTGGCAAGTATAGAATTGGAAAATCCCTGACCATTGTGTCGTGAGGAAGGAACCGGCCTTGGTGTCTCCTCCTTGTTTAATGGTCATTTTAATACTGTGATCAGAGAAATGGCCCTGATTATATCAATATACTCTCTGCACCATTCCAACGTGTTTAGTTGGTATAAAGTCTGCTGCAGAAAATCTCAATTGTTTCCATTTCCTTTTTAGTCGTTCACAGATCTGCCTCACAGACCGTCATTGGTTGACTTGACTGTGGAAGAAGGTCAGAGGTTAAAGGTTATATATGGATCCAGTACTGGCTTTCATGCAGTCGATGTGGATTCTGGAAACACCTATGATATTTACATCCCAGTGCATGTGAGTTTTAAGGAGTTTATATTTGATATACCTATCAATTCATCCAATGAAAAGCGACGAGTTAAGAAAGTAACTATAGGTTTTTATTGGCTAAATAACAGAGCCCACCCTCGTGGGTGATCGGATCCAACAAGGAGGAATACCAGCCAGTCGACCACCTTTTATACCTGGGCAGGTAGGTGGAGCCATGGGCGGAGTCAGCAGTGGTCAGCCCAGGTATAACAGCGTGACAAGAGGCGACCTCGTATAGTGATACAACAGTGTGAACAGTGATAACCATAGAGTAACGATATAACAGTGATAACTATAGTGTAACGATAGTGAACGACAAAAGTGGTTTACCACATTCACCCCTTGTTTAGATTTGAGTCCGGCGGGGTGATGTGTACTACCAGTTCTGGTATGTCAGTCTGTCCGGGGGCCTCGTAAGCCTTTCCGATCGTCGCAGCGGCGGTGTTGCATTCTCCGGTGGTGATGCTGGTGTCTGCGTGGTCGGCGAGGGCTCGTGGGGTTCCGGCATGCCGTCTACCTGAGCTGGAATCGGGGGGGGGGGGGGGGGCGGTGGGTGAAGGTGGTGTCTCCGGAATGCCCGAGGGTGCGAGGTCTCGCAAGGAGACTGTGTCCTCCCGCCCGTCTGGGTATGCCACATAGGCGTACTGAGGGTTGGCGTGCAGGAGGTTCACCCTCTCGACCAGGGGGTCCGTTTTATGGGCCCTCACGTGCTTTCGCAGCAGGACGGGCCCCGGAGAGGTCAGCCAGGTTGGTAGTGTGGTTCCCGTAGTTGACTTCCTGGGGAAAACAAACATTCGTTCATGGGGGGTGGCGTTAATGGCAGTGCACAGTAGTGACTGGATGGAATGCAGCGCTGCCGGGAGGACTTCCTGCCAGCGGGAGGTTGGGAGGCCCTTAGACTTTAAGGCTAAGAGGACAGCCTTCCATACAGTCGCGTTCTCTCTTTCCACCTGGCCGTTCCCTCGAGGGTTGTAGCTGGTGGTCCTGCTTGCAGCAATACCTCTCGCTAGTAGGAACTGGCGGAGTTCCTCGCTCATGAAGGAGGAGCCCCGGTCACTATGTATATAGTTTGGGAACCCGAACAAGGCGAAGAGGTCGTTCACGCATTTAATGACCGTGGTACTGGTCATGTCTGGGCAGGGGAAGGCGAAGGGGAAACGGGAGTACTCATCAACAATGTTGAGGAAGTACACATTACGGTCAGAGGACGGGAGGGGCCCCTTAAAATCGATGCTCAAGCGCTCGAAGGGGCGGGTGGCCTTGATCAGGCTTGCTCTGTCCGGCCTAAAGAAATGCGGTTTGCACTCGGCACAGGTCTGGCAGTTCCTGGTCATGGTCCTGACCTCCTCGATGGAGTAGGGCAGGTTGCGGGCCTTAATGAAGTGGTAAAGTCTGGTGACTCCGGGGTGGCAGAGGTCGTTGTGGAGGGTCTGGAGTCTATCAATTTGCGCGTTGGCGCATGTAATTCGTGATAGAGCATCAGGGGGTTCGTTCAGCTTACCTGGCCGGTACAAGATATCATAATCATAGGTGGAGAGTTCGATTCTCCACCTCAAGATCTTGTCGTTCTTGATTTTACCCCTCAGCTTGTTATTAAACATAAAAGCGACCGAACGCTGGTCGGTGAGGAGGGTAAATCATTTGCCTGCCAGGTAGTGCCTCCAGCGTCGTACAGCCTCCACAATCGCCTGGGCCTCCTTCTCGACCGACGAGTGTCGGATCTCAGGGCCCTGTAGGGTCCTTGAGAAGGCGGCCACTGGTCTCCCCTCCTGGTTAAGGGTAGCGGCTAGGGCGAAGTCGGATGCATCGCTCTCCACTTGGAAGGGGATGGACTCATCCACCGCGTGCATTGTGGCCTTAGCAATGTCTCCCTTAATGAGGGAGAAGGCAGCGCACGCTTCCTCCGTAAGGGGGAAGGATGTGGACTTCATGAGGGGTCTGGCTTTGTCCGCATAATTGGGCACCCATTGGGCATAGTAGGCGAAGAGCCCCAGGGTTCTCTTCAGCGCCTTTGGGCAGTGGGGGAGGGGTAACTCCATGAGGGGGCGCATTCTTTCGGGGTCGGGGCCGATGAGTCCGTCCTCTACTACGCAGCCGAGGATGGCAAGGCGTGAGGTGTTAAACACACATTTCTCCTTATTGTAGGTGAGGTTGGGCCGTACGGAGGAATCTCTCCAGATTAACATCATGGTCCTGCCGGTCGCGGCCGCAGATGGTGACGTTATCTAGATAGGGGAACGTGGCGTGCAGCCCGTTCTGGTCAACCATCCGGTCCATCTCCCTTTGGAAGACCGAAACCCCGTTGGTGACGCCGAAGGGAACCCTAAGGAAGTGGTAGAGGCGGCCATTCGCCTCGAAGGCGGTATACTGGCGGTCCTCAGGGCGGATAGGGAGTTGGTGGTAGGCCGACTTAAGGTCGATGGTAGAGAATACTCGGTATTGTGCAATCTGATTGACCATATCAGATATGCGGGGAAGGGGGTATGCGTCCAGCTGGGTGTACCGGTTTATGGTCTGGCTGTAGTCGATGACCAGGCGGTTTTTATTGCCGGTCTTAACGACCACGACCTGGGCACGCCAGGGGCTGCTGCTCCCCTCGATGCCCTCCTTCAGGAGACGCTGCACCTCAGAGCTAATGAAGGCTCTGTCCCCGGCACTGTACCGCCTGCTCTTGGTAGCGACGGGTTTGCAGTCGGGGGTGAGGTGAGCGAACAGGGAAGGTGGCGGGACCTTGAGGGTGGATAGGCCGCAGGTGTTACGCGGTGGGCAGTTTAAAGGCTGCTGGTTGTCCACTGTGAGTGGGGGGAGGGGTCCGCCGTATGCTAGAGTGACGCTTTGGAGGTGGGATTGGAAGTCCAGCCCTAGTAGGACGGCAGCGCAGAGCTGGGGGAGGACGAGGAGTTTAAAATTTTTATACTCCGTGCCCTTAACCGACAGGGTCACGACACAGTAGCCGCTGATGTCTGTGGCGTGGGACCTCGATGCCATCGAGATCCGGTTGCGCGTTGGCCGGACAGTGAGGGAGTAGTGGCTCACCGTGTCTGGGTGGATGAAACTCTCCGTGCTTCCGCTGTCGAACAGGCAGGTCGTGGCGCGGCCGTTTACTTTGATGTCCATCATGGACTTGGACAGGTGGTGCGGGCGGGCTTGTTCCAGTGTGACGGAGGCTAGTGTGTGGCTCAGCGAGCTGCCGTAGTCTGCGGGTGAGGCGGTGGTCGAGTCCGGAGGCGAGGTGGCGGTCGAGCGTGGAGGGTAAAATGGCGGCGCCCACGAGGTTGGACAAAATGGCGGAGAAGATGGCTGCCCCCACAACTCACATGAGGCACTGCTGGTGTCGGTTGCCTGGATCAAAGATGGCCGCCCCCATGACTCACACGTGGGGATGCTGGCATCTGTGGCCTTGATGGAAGATGGCCGCCCCCACAACTCGCATGAGGCACTGCTGGCCTCTGTTGATCTTTGTTGGCCTCTGCAGGCCTTAGCAAAGTGGCCTTTCTTCAGGCAGCTTGAGCACGTCGCGTTTCTCGCTGGGCAGCGCGCCCTAGGATGTTTCGCCTGGCCGCAGAAGAAGCAGCCGGCGGCCCGATCGCGGGGGTCCGAAGTCGCAGCCGGTACCCGGGGTGGTGGTCCCGATCGGGTCCGGGACGCCGACGCAGAGGTAGGTCCCAGGGGCGGCGCTGCAAGGGGTATTGCGGTCGGGGTCGGTCCCGAGTCCCAGGGTCGCAAATTACTCTACCTGGAGTACGCCTCGAGGTCCCGATGGGCCACTTCTAGGGAGCGAGCGAGGGCTGCAGCTGTGTTCAGGTTAAGGTCCTTTGCTTCAAGAAGTCTTTGCCGTGCGTAGTCGGACCGCAGGCCTTTCACAAAGGCATAGCGGACATTATCTTCAGTATTTTCTGCCGCTGATACCGCTTTAAAGTTACAGTCCCTGCCGAGTGCTTGTAGCGCCCGTAAAAATTCATCTACCGACTCTCCTGGCTGTTGCGGGCGGGATCTTAGGAGGTGTCTGGCATACATGGAGTTTACCGGGCTCCGGTACTGTTGTTTCAGCAGGTTGATGGTGGCTTCGTATGTTTTAAGGTCCCGGATGAGTGCGAATACTTTAGGGCTCACTTGGGCGGTCAGAACTCTTAGCATGGATTTCTGAGGCACGCCGGATTCTCCCAGGTAGGAATCGAAACAGCTCAGCCAGTGTTCGAAGTCGAGGGCTGAGTTTGCTGCCTGTGGGTTTAGATCCAGGTACGGTGGTCGGAGGGCTCGCAGCCAGGCTGGCTGCTGTGGCTGTTGTAGCTGGGCGTCTGGCTGGTCGCTTGGCTGGTCGTTTGACTGCTCAAGTGTCGACATTTTAAAATTTAGCCAATAAAATTGATATACCTATCAATTCATCCAATGAAAAGCGACGAGTTAAGAAAGTAACTATAGGTTTTTATTGGCTAAATAACAGAGCCCACCCTCGTGGGTGATCGGATCCAACAAGGAGGAATACCAGCCAGTCGACCACCTTTATACCTGGGCAGGTAGGTGGAGCCATGGGCGGAGTCAGCAGTGGTCAGCCCAGGTATAACAGCGTGACAAGAGGCGACCTCGTATAGTGATACAACAGTGTGAACAGTGATAACCATAGAGTAACGATATAACAGTGATAACTATAGTGTAACGATAGTGAACGACAAAAGTGGTTTACCACAATATTTATTTCCCCATTGAATTCATTTCAAACCATGGCCCAGAGAGAGAGAGTGTTTTCTATAGATCAGGATCCTGCTTTTTTTTTTTGGACTTGTCACTAGGTTTCCTCCTCTGGCTGCCCTGTTGGTTGGGACTGCAGTATGGTTTAGGGCCTAGACTTCCCCATCATTTCTCTCAATGGCACGCTTGTCATTGATGCATTGCAGACAAGCATGCACTTCACTGACAGTGACCGTCGGTTTTGCGGGGATGCGCCTAGGTCATAGCAGCCAACGTTGGTGTTCCAGTTACTGTTGTGTGAGTAGCTGGTTGCACTTAATATCTGGGGTGAGGACATGGTCGAATAGCCTGTCGTCCTTTATGCCCAGATGCGCTCATGAGGGAATGACGACTTGGAGAGATGCTGCGTGATAGCCGGTCCCTGTTGAACTGTACGTCAGCAAGGAGAGGAGGAAATTGGGGGGAGAAAGTGGTCTCCTTTGAGACAGGCATTCAATTCGGTAACGACTAGCAGAATTAACATATATTTGTTTCTTTCTGCTGTGAAAGAGTTTGGCAGTAAGTTGCGAGACTGAGCTGAGAGGCTACCAGGATGGCTGGCACAGGAAGGACAGAAATGCAATTCCCTCAGCACTGACACTTTTTCCCACCGCCAGCCCCCGTCCACCAAGGAAGAGGGAAACTGGGATTTTTCCACTCCTATCCAACAGAAATAGCATAATCCAGTATATTAGCTCAACATTTATAGCACGAGCCTTATCGGGCTTCATTGTGATCTGTTCAGTTTTGGCCAACAAAGCCCAGGAAAGAGGTATTGATCTTGGAGGGGGTACAGTTCAGATTCACCAGAACGATACCGGGGCAGAAAGGGTTCATTTTATGAGGACAGGTTGCATAAACCTGCCTTGTATTCCCTTGAATCTAGAAGGTTGAGGGCTGATCTAATCCGGTTGTTGAAAATGATAAAAGGATTCGATGATGGTAGATACAGAGAAACTTATTTTCTCTAATGGGAGAATCCAGAACAAGAGGCTATAATAAAATTAGAGCAAAACCATTTAGGAGTGAAACTAGGAAGCACCAAAAGAAAGAAAGACTTGCATTTCTATGGCGCCTTTCACGACCACCGGACTTCTCAAAGCGTTTTACAGACAATGAAGCACTTTTGAAGTGGAGTCACTGTCGTAATGTGGGAAACGCGACAGCCAATTCGCGCACAGCAAGCTCCCACAAACAGCAATGTGATGCTGACCAGATAATCTGTTTTTGTTGTGTTGGTTGAGGGATAAATATTGGTCAGGACACCGGGAGATCTCCCCTGCTGTTCTTCGAAATAGTGCCATGGGATCTGTTGCGTCCACCTGAGAAAGCAGACGGGGCCTCGGATTAACGTCTCATCCAAAAGACTATTTCCCTACTCGGAAGGTAGTGGAAATTTGGCACTCGCTCCCCAAAAGGCTGTGGATGTTTGAGAGACAATTGAAATTTTCTAAACTGGGATCCATAGATTGTTGGGTAAGGGTATCAAGGGATCTGTATCCATGAAGTTGAGGTATAAATCCGCTATGATCGAATAGAATGGCGGAACAGGCTCAAGGGGCTGAATGGCCTCCTCCTGTTCCTGCGTGCACTGGTTCGACCTCTGAACCTTTTGGTTTCTCTTTGTTTGTAGATTCAGACCCACGTAGTGCCTCATGCCATTGTAATTCTACCCAATACTGCTGGAATGGAAATGCTTCTGTGCTACGAAGATGAAGGAGTTTACGTGAACACCTACGGCCGTATCACCAAAGACGTGGTGCTGCAGTGGGGCGAGATGCCGACCTCTGTTGGTAAGTTGCCCACGAAATGGAGCGTTCCTCTGTGAACTTTCTCCAGTGCTTTTTCTTTAATTTTCTGTGACTGTCCATTTAGCCCTCAAGAAGACCGGGAGACTGTGGCCAATGCAAAGGGCCACTGTGCGAGGCTTGGTGATAAGTGTCGGCTGATTCAAGCACGGACACCCACACGCAAGCTCTTCGAGCAGAAGTTGCTGCATTGCACCTTGATATTGACCCCCCCCCCCCTCCCCACATTACAGCCCTCGAGCCGAGAGCAGGGTTTCTAGATCTTGCAGTGCTGTTAATGGCCTCTCAGTAGTGATGGCCTCTTCGGAGCAGTGCCATCCATTACCGTTTCATGTCACTCCGATCTCGACAGGGCTTCATTCTGTGTCTGGACAGTCACTGGCATGGGTTAAAACCTTGATGTATGTGCTGCATCTTTATACAGGAAACTTTGGTTTATCCGGAGGTTGTATGTCCGGAAACCTCGATCTACCGGCAGAAATCAGGAGCCGTTTTGTTAGGTTTTTTTTCTTCTCGTGGCTTTGTTTTCAACAGTCGGGCTCTGGAAAGTCTCTCTGAAGCTGTTGCTAAGCTACAGAGACGCTTCCAAGGTACGGGCTGACTGTTTACACGCTGTTGCTAAGCAACAGTGTTTGTTGTCGATACGGAGATGAAAACCTCCGTATGCTTCAACATTAACTTTGTATGTCCGGCAGTTTTGATAGATCGGCAATAGCTCGGTCCCGTCGGTGCCGGATATAACAAAGTTTCCTGTAAATGGCTAATTTTTTAGTTCTGGCATTTTAAAGATTGACCTTATTTTTAATAATCAGACTGCTGCAGGAATGTCCATTGACAGGTTCTACGGTGGCCTTAGTTTGACGTGGACATCTGCAAAGGGCACCTTGACATTAGATTCAGAAATGTCAATATGCTGATCAAGGGGCCATTATTGACTGATTTTTCTGAAGCTGAGGAGAGAAGAGAGTGTTCCTGCTGGAAAGTGCACAGATGTTTGGTGGGGGACGTGATTGAACTCTGCTCTGATTCACGGGCAACAGTTGGTCAATAAGGAGGATGACCAGGCGATTGGATGGTGCCTGTGGAACTGCCGGACGGCGCAAATCAGTGCTTCTTCCTCACCCGCCCCCCAAAGAAGAAGCAAGTAGGGTGATCCTGGCACCTCCCTTCCATCTGCAGCACAGCCAAGTTTAGATCAGGAGCACCGCGTATGGTCGCGTCTTACCACCAGAGGGATCTTGTAGCGGTCGCCAACGTGCTGCTCCACTGAGGGACGAGTTATTCCACTTCCCCCCCCCCCCCCAAAGCCCACTCTGCCCCTTGACAGATACATTCGGTCTTAACTAAGTGAATACTGACTGACCTACAGGTGGAAGATGCGCCAGACCTGTGACCAGCACTTTTAAGGTCTGGTATCCATCACTGGAACTGACCACCTCCTATAGCCCTGTCAGAATATATAAAATTCTGACAGGGCTAGACAGACTGGATGCAGGGAGGATGTTTCCCCTGGCTGGGGGATCTAGAACGAGGGGTCACAGCCTCAGGATACAGGGTGGGACATTTAGGACTGATGAGAAATTTCTTCACTCAGAGGGTGGTGAACCTGTGGAATTCTCTACCACAGAAGGCTGTGGAGGCCAAGTCACTGAATATATTTAAGAAGGAGATACAGGAAACTTCGCGATATCCGGCACCGACGGGACCGAGCTGCTGCCGATCTATCAAAACTTCCAGATAGACCAGCGCTAATGTTGAAGGATACGGAGGTTTTCATCTCCGTATCTGACAACAAACACTGTTGCCTCGCAACAGCTTGTAAACACTCGGCCCGTACCTTGGAAGTGTCTCTGAAGCTGTTGCTAAGCTACAGAGATGCTTTCCAGAGCCTGACTGTTTTATTAAAAAAAATGCTAGAAGAAAAAAAACCTAACCAAAACGGCTGCTGATTTCTGCCGTTAGATCGAGGTTTCCAGACACACAACCTCCGGATAAACGAAAGTTTCCTGTAGATAGATTTCTAGACACAAAAGGCATCGAGGGGTATGGGTGAGAGAGCGGGAATATGGTATTGAGATAGAGGATCAGCCATGATCGTATTGAATGGCGGAGCAGGCTCGAAGGACTGAATGGCCTACTCCTGCTGCTATTTTTCTCTGTTTTCTATAACTCGTGTGTAACTGTGCATTGTGTCGTTATACAGCGTACATCTGTTCGAACCAGATCATGGGCTGGGGTGAGAAGGCAATCGAAATCCGCTCTGTAGAGACGGGCCACCTTGATGGCGTTTTCATGCACAAAAGAGCACAGCGGCTAAAATTCCTCTGCGAACGGAACGACAAGGTAACGTGCGATTTTTGTGGCTCACACACGGGTTTTGTGGAGAAGTTAAAGCATCTCGTGGCTCCGTTAGTTTTTAGGCAGCGTTAGAAAGTCTTCGAAACTAGGACGGTCTCCGGTTCAATCCTGTGCACCTACCGCAGCAAGCAGCAGCACCGGCCCGGAGTGAAGGGAAAGATCGGTCATTGTCTCACTTGTAAAAGTTTGAAAGGAGAGACGAGGAAAACGCTCCAGCTCAGCAAACCAGCTTTTGACCAACAATGTTGTGCTGAACATGGAGAAACCTAGAATTTGTTTATCCCACTCTTACCAGAAGGTGACCTATATGGGGGGAGGGCTGTCTCCTACATGGGCCCAAATATGTCCTGTTCCACCAATGATTTAATTCTAGTACAGCACAGAAGGAGGCCATTTGGCCCATCGAGTCTGTGCCGGCTCTTTCGAAGAGCAATCCAGTTGTCCCACTCCCCCGCTCTTTCCCCATAGCTGAGCAATTTTTTCTCCTTCAAGTATTTATCCAGTTCCCTTCTGAAGGCTACTATTGAATCTGTATCCACCACCCTATCAGGCAGTGCGTTCCAAATCCTAACCACTCGTTGCGTAAAAATGTTTTTCCTGATGTCGCCTCTGGTTCTTTTGCCAATCACCTTAACTCTGTGCCCTCTGGTTATCAACCCTTCCCATTGGAAACTTTCTCCTTTATTCACTCCATCTAAATGCTTCATGATTGTGAACGCCTCTATCAAATCTCCTCTTAGCCTTCTCTGCTCCAAGGAGAACAACCCCAGCTTCTCCAGTCTATCCACGTAACTGTGATCCCTCATCCCTGGAACCATTCTAGTAAATCTCCTCCACACCCTCTCCAAAGCCTTCAATCCTTCCTAAAGTGCGGTGCCCAGAATTGGACAATACTCCAGCTGGGGCCGAACTAGTGTTTTATAAAGGTTTAGTGCTCTACTTTTTTTTTTTGACGTTGACCCCTTGCTCCTACATTGGGCTGGTCCAGCTCGTGAATGCCATCAATGCTGCTCTTCGATTGACATTATAAGCCACTGCATTTCCGCAATCTGAGACTTCTATCTTCCTTTCCAGCTATGGGCAAAAGATTGCGCAGATTCTTAGCTGTTTTGCCAACTTCCATACAACATGATTCAGTCAGGAAAACTGTTTCCCTTCATCCTTTTCTGCTCTTCTCTCCCCCCCCCCCCCCCCCAGCCCAAGTATTAGTTGAGACTGGGATAACTGAGTCAGTTCTATAGGGGCACTGTAGAAGGTGCAACAAAGATTTCCTAGAATGATACCCGAACTATCAGGAAAGATCGAATAGGCTGGGTCTTTCTTCTCTGGAAAAGACTGAGGGGTGACCTGATGGAGGTCTGTAAGATTATGAAAGGGTTTGATGAGGAAGATGCTTCCACTTGCGGTGGAGTCCAGAACCAGGGGCTATAAATATGGGATAATCACTAGTAAATCCAATTGGGAATTCATGCAAAATTTCTTTACCCAGAGAGTGGTTAGAAAGTGGAACTCGGTACGGCATGGAGTTGTCGAGACGAATAACGTTTGAGGGGGAGCTAGATAAGCACTTGAGGGAGAACGGAATAGAAGGACAAGTTGATGGGGTTAGGTGAAGAAGGATAGGATGAGGCTCGTGTGGAGCATAAACACCAGCAGGGACCTGTTGGCTGAATGGCCTGTTTCAGTGCTGTTAATACTTTGTATTTACATTAGCTGAGGCTGACTTAGTCTGCTCATTTTACAATAGAATGGGAGCGAGGATTAGTAAAATACACCAAAGCCTCGAGCAACCAGTGCAATCTCTTGTTTGTGAAACCCATCTCACTACTTCCCTTTGATTCTCCACAGGTATTTTTTGCCTCGGTCCGTTCAGGAGGAAGCAGTCAAGTTTATTTCATGACGTTAAATAGGAACACAATCATGAACTGGTAAAAGGGACATGTTGGACTAAAACGGTGGATACTGTAAATAAGTATGACGGTGCATTTTGTAGATCAGAGATTTAAACGGGATATAAAAGGCCTTGGAAAGGTTTCTGTGGAACTCACAGTGGATCTTGTGCCTCAAAAGACATTGTCAATGAAGCTGATTCTTTTCAATTTTTGTTTTCCTTTCCCTTTTCTGGAGAGCGAATTGACAGCTTGGCTGCAGTCATGTGACCTACCCAGCATGCTTTTCTCTTTGGAAGCTGAGGCTGCTTCTGATTGGTGGCAGATCACACAGATGAAGTGTGCACTTGGTTGGTGGGGGGGAGGGATAAAGAATAACGGTCAGAAGTGATTCAAAATGAGCTGCTGTTCTAGTTGGGTAGGGAGCACCGAATACTACCAACTAACCCGGTTAGTGTGAACTGATCTGTGCCACTCCCGGCCAATTTCCAAGGACAGGCAGTTGGGAAAACCTGGTTTGAGCCCAGACTGGTAGTTCAACTGTTTGTTTATCTTTTTGTTGCTTATTTTAGCGTAGAACTAAGGTGTTAAAGTTTTTCAACTTCCTGTCATAAACCCAAACAAGTGACCAATTGCACAAAAAATAAATAGCTGGCGTTCAGTCACTGAAAGGTGTGGGGAATCTCCATTGTTGATTTGCGGGACCATTCAGCTCAATTAAGGATCATTTCTGCCTCAGGTAAGGTGGTTTTAGGGTGAAGGGGAGGAAAAGACTGTATAAGCATCACAGTGTGCCATTTGTATTAAAGTGTCATCTCAAAATGTCTCTTCAAGGTGTGTGTGTTTGGCAATATTGGACTGCACATACAGTCTTCGCCTAATCGAGGAGAGCCCAGAGCATTCGATGCATTTCTCAATGTCTGGTGAATGTCTCCGCCTTCATCCTCTCGCCTGCCCTATAAATTTTGGCAAAGATCATTCACATGTGCGTCCACTATTCAGTCAAGTCTGTTGGCCTCGTTTTCGCTCTCGATTTTGATACCTGTTAGTACAGAGAAGAGCGGCAAAATGTGAAAAAGCACAAGATCGCTATAACCGACCGGGTGACCTCGCAGTGCATTTCTCGTCATTCAAACGGCATCATTCTCTCTTGTGATTTCACTTTTTTCCATTCCACAGCCCTTAGAAATCTTTAAGTTGATGTATACATGTGCTTGCAGGAACATTGTACACTGTAACCATGGAGACTGCCAACTTGAGACAATCCCACTTGGGTGCTGAATCTCAAAAAAAAAAGGAGGGTCTTGGGGTGGGGAGGGTTGGGGCAAGCCAGATTGTACGTGCCAGATGTGTATGGGACAAAAGACCAGAGACGGGATCTTTTGTCATTGTGATTCGGTGGTTGCTACGTTGTCGGCAGCGTACTGGTTTTGAAATGGTTCTCCCTTGCTTACGCTGCTCTCTCATAGGCAGATAAGGGCGTCCAGACACAGTTTCCTGTCACTTCACCCGTTTAGTTCCTAACTGAAGCAAAGCTTCATAAGAATCTTGCAAAGGAAAGTAGACATTTGCCACTTGGTTCATCTTCTGTTTGTGCTTGGTTATCATCGTACGGATAGCAGATGGACCAGCCCCCCCCCCCCCGGAGGGCAGCCGTATGTTTTTAAAACCCAACACTACCTCATTTGAGAAGCTGGTGGTGTAGCCTCAGATCATTGCATCAATTCTGTTGCACCCCACAAGTCCCAGGGTTTGGACTATGATAGAAATCCACGTTAAAGCAGTGCGAGCAATACCCCACTATATGCCCGTCTGCTGCTAAGTAGAGCCATGGCCCAGGAGCTTGTAAAGCCCTGACTGGTGATATATTGTGTGGTGAGGGGGGAGAGGACGTGAGAAGTCTGGGAGATACAGAAACTCAACTCGCTGCTTTTAAGGTGTAATCGTCTCATTGAATTAGATCCATTTCGTAAGGGTGGGGGGGGTGGGGAAGCTAAAACTTTCGTCTTTCCTGGTGAAAGTTTTCAAGAACTTGTTTTCCCGACTCGTTGGCGCACTGGATACAGTTCTCAAGAAATGGTCACCTCCATTTTTCAAGCACACGCACATGGACTGCTCTTAAATTAGGCAGGGGGTGGGGGTGGCGGGAAGAAATAAGCAGCATGTAAGTGGTCCCTGTGAAATGGAACAGCCAAAAGGGTGGGCTGTTACCATGGGAACTCTAGACTCTCGCCAGTTGGGTCTTGCTGGTTGCCTTTTATGGGACAAGATGTGCTGGCCGAGAGTTTAAACTTGGTAATAAATGCAGGTTTTCCACAAGAAGGCGTCTGGATTCTCATTCATGTATTATTTGCAAACTTCCTAGTGTACGGTCCAGCCAGTGCAGCTCAGTGTTTTAATATAGGAACAGGAGTAGGTTGTTCAGCCCCTTGGAGCCTGTTCCACCATTCTATTAGATTATGGCTGACCTCTCACCATTTCCCCACCTTTGCTCCATATCGCTTGATACACTTGCTCCGTGTTCATCTGTTCCTTTTGATTTGTGTATGAACATGTTGGTCCGATTTCTCCATCCAGTAATACTTTCTCCCACAGAAACTTCTGATTACTTCAGCCCTGCCCCCCCCCCCCACCCCAACCTTAATCACTGGATCAAACGACCTCCAGAATGATTTGAGTTTTTGCTTCCACTGCCCCACCCAAAAGACCATTTCAGATACGAATCACTACTTGGGAAATATTGGACTTGGTGATTTGGCAGAAAAATGGAAGAGTGTAGTTTATTGGATGCGTGGGTTTGGGCTGGTCTGAAGTCACGTTTCCAGCTCTTGGTTTTGACCCTGCTCAGTCTCTGCTGTCCTACTGCTGCGAGCTGGGAATCATCTGCTTCCACACTCTGAAGAATTGGCTGCATGCTGTCGGAGCTATTTGTTTAGAGCAGGGGTCAGCATAACATGTCCAGGGAGCCTGTTTTCCATTTGCTGTTTCACAAGGGAGCAAGATGGCGGGGGACAGGTTGGGGGTGTGGGGGGGGGGGGCGAGGAGATGAGATATTTAATTTGGACAGAAATACTGTGAACTGTTTTTGTGTGGATTGAGTTTTGTTTAGATTGTTTCCAATGCTGGTCAGTGACCATGGGTGAGCTGTGGGGAATCTGCAGCTCACGACTTTTGTTCAGTTTGAAACCAATGCCCCAGCTATAGACTTGTTTCCATGTTGGCTGTAAATTGTATTTTGCTGCTGCTATTTGGCTAGAGAATTGACTTGCTTGGTTTTGTCGGAAGATTCTATTGGTTTGGCGCTTACTGAACTAGATTAATGTCTTGCAGCGAACTTGTTTTTGTGCCAAGTTCGGATTTGTGCTCCTGCGTTGGAACATGGTGCTTGGGTTCGATAAGTTTGTCTGGAGCACATTGACATATGTTTTGAATTTATTTTTTAATACTGCATTGAAGCTCGTAAAATGTTATAATGGATTCCTTCCAAATGAATTTCATTCCAATTGTGGTGAGCTTTAGTGTTAAACCCCTCAGCCCTGTGTCCTTCTCTGCTCGAGCCTGGCCTGAAACCCATGGCTGTCAAATGTGACCAATCGGAATTATTTGCTGCGCTTTCCATTGAAGGGGTGGATGTTGTCGTATGAGAAGAGATTGAGTAAACTAGGCCTGCATTCTCTTGAATTCAGAAGAATGAGAGGGGACCTCATTGAAGCATACAAAATTATTACAGGGCTTGATGGGGTGAATGCTGGGAGAATGTTTCCCTTGGCTGGGGAGTCTGGAACCAGGGGCCACAGCCTCAGGATAAAGGGTAGGCCATTCAGGACTGAGATGAGAAGAAATTTCTTCACACAGAGGGTGATGAATCTTTGGAATTCTCTACCCCAGAGGACTGTGGAGGCTCAGTCATTGGGTATATTCAAAACAGAAGTCGATAGATTTCTGACTAGTAAGGGCATTAAGGGATATGGCGATAGGGCCGGTGAATGGAGTTGAGGCAGAAGATCTGCCTATTCAGACTTGTAATGCTACCCGGCCGCCAATAGTGTCCATGGGTTGTCAGAAGTCCCACTCCCATTTCTATTGCCACTGTTGTGATCTGCTGTGCACATGAACTGGCAGTAACTCTGCGATATCGCACAGTCACTCGCTGCTAATATATACCCAGGCTGCCTACCGTGAGCCATGCATCTTTCTGCAGTTCAAATGTTGTTCTCGGTTTAGCAAGAGGAGGATTTCTCTCTGTGTGGAAGCACCTCACCCAAAACGAGAGAGATACTTTTCTCATTTTCCTGAATTCGGACTAGTGATTTCTGCTTGTGGTTTCATATTTGAAAAGCAGATCTCTGACTTGTATTAGCGGGTCTTTAACCTCCTCCCCCCCCCCCCCCCCCCCCAAAAGCCCAGCTATGCTATAAAATTTAAAAGGGGAGGGCAGAGGGGTAAAGGGTTTCCTGTGAAACAGCCACTGGTATAATGCATCGCTGCATCATTGTGTTAATGAACCATCTGCACCACGTGGAACGTGAGCTCAGCGAGCAGAGTCAGCACTGTCTGCGTAAACTTGCTGTGATGCTGACTCTGACGTGGGGATCTGATTAGAATTTGTGACCTTCAGAATCAAATAAATGAAAAATACAATGAGAAAAACATCATACAGGAAACTTTTTTTTATCCGGCACGGAGGAGACCGCGGTTCATCAAAAATTCCGGATAACCGAGCGCTATAGTAAAAGATAGGGAGAGCTGACAGCTCCGTATAAAGCAACAAACCCTATTGCTTAGCAACAACTGTAGAACAATGGCCACAAGTTTCAAGCGTCCCTGTAGCTTAGCAACAGCTGCAGCCACACCCTTGCACAGCACAGATGGAAGAAGGCAAATACAATATGAATTAAACCTACTCCTGAATTTTGCCGGTTAACTGAGATTTCCGGTTATTTAAGGTGCCGGTAAATCGAAAGTTTCCTGTAAATCAGCTTTCGGGCTAAGTATCCAAAATGACCAAAATATATTAATAGCAGCCATTTCAGAAGGTGTATCCCCACAAGCGCTGGGCCATAATGCACTTCCAATGGGTCACATTTTTGGGCAAGCAATGATTAAATTAGAGAGAGAGAAAAATCACACGGCACTGCTTTCTTTTGACTTGTCTTTGAAACTTGAGTCTTGTAAGAAGACTGGGGGATGATCTTTGCCATCCATTTATTGGGAAGGGAGAGGGGGGGTGGGAAGGAGCAGATTGACCTCGATTAACATGGGAACTTTGCTGGTGTGAATGGTGGGCCTAGCAACAGGCCTCAAGCCTCAGCCGTGTCGTCTTATTCCTGTACCTCCTTTGACATTTCACTTTTTCGCCCCACCACTGTGTTGGGTCGCCAACCCTTGCAGTGTATTTGAAGCACAAGAGGTTTGTTGTGACTAGTGTTTAGAACTACAGGAAACTTTCGATTAACCGGCCACTAAATAACCGGAACGCTCTATCCACCGGCAAAATTCAGGAGTCGGTTCAGATAACTTTTTTTTTACTTTTAATTACTTTTTTTTACTCCATTTGTGGCTGTGCAAGCGTGTAGCTGAAGTTGTTGCTAAGCTACAGAGACGCTTGCAACTCGTGCCGATTGTTTTGAAGCCAACAGGGTTTGTTGCTTTATCACAGAAATCACAGAAACCTCACAGTACAGATAGAGGCCATTTCGGCCCATCAAGCCTGCACCGACACATATCCCACCCGATCCCCGTAACACCTACACATATCCCACCCTATCCCCATAACCCCACGTATTTAATCCCCCTAACACTAAGGGTCAATTTTTATCATAGCCAATCAACCTAACCCGCACATCTTTGGACTGTGGGAGGAAACCGGAGCACCCGGAGAAAACCCACGCAAACACGGGGAGAATGTGCAAACTCCACACAGACAGTCACCCGAGGCCGGATTCGAACCCGGGTCCCTGGCGCTGTGAGGCGCTGTGAGGCAACAGTGCTAACCACTATGCCACCGTGCTAGACGGAGCTCTGAGCTCCGTATCTTTTAGTATAGCGTTTGGTTATCCGGCATTGTTGATGGACCGGCACCAGGTCGGTCCCGTCCGTGCCGGATACCAGAAAGTTTCCTGTACCTGTAATTTGGGGGATTTATTTCCCACACTATTTGTGTTGGGTGGGGTGGGGGGGGATGGAATCTGCCCCCCCCGAGATTGTCATGTTTGGTAGCAGCACCGAACGACCATGGTAACGGGCGATTCTGCTGCAGAGTGAAACACCTGGCCAGCTGCAGGGAGTGCTGGCGTTGTTTCCGCCTAACTGTACCCGTACAATTCATGCCGCGTGCCGTCTGTGGTTGCTGCTCTCTGTCTAACTCGGTATCAAAATCAGGGCTGCTCATTTATCATTGGGCCCTTTCTCCTGCGCTTGAGAAGCCGTACAGCTTTGACTCAAAAGAGGATGTGTTCCACTTCAAAGAATTTTTTTCCCTTTACTCCTGTAAATAGTTTTGAATGTTAACCATATATTTTTGGGGTCAAAGTGTTGTGTGAAATAAGTTTTCTTTTTGCAAGGAACAAAAAAGGCATTGAGACAATCGAGACGAGGGTGAGTGTTTGGATGCTGTATGTGCTTGCATGTAGGTTTCATGTGCGTTCAAGATCTGGAGGTCTGCTTAGGATGAGGGGTCACTGTTACCTATGCTACCTAAGTAACCACTGTTACCTAAGAAGAGAAGACCTTGAATGTTGGTGGATTGGGCTGGAGATGATCTGGCCTTTCTCCAGTTATTTCCTTAAAGCAGATGGTAATGGAGGCCAAAAGAAATTTCTGGGTTAATGATTGAAGTACTCACTTTTTCCACCCAACTCGCATGACAGCGGTCGTTAGTTTACGGTGACTGTTGCGTCACGCACTGTTCTACTCCATGGGATACCAGTGTTTTTGTAATTTGGTCCACTTTTCTGTGAGAACCAGTGGCCATGCTCTGAATATACAAAAGCTAATGTCTAAAGTCCAGGCCACTGGTGGTTGCTGATGGAATGGCCACACCCTGTTTTTCTTAGTTCGGATTAAGGCATTTTTACTCACGTTTTGGGGGATTACTTTCTGCGATTCCATCCGTTTTCTTCTGACCACTGTGAAGCAGTGGCCCTGAATTCGAACTGCTGGTTGATGCCGGCCAAATTCTGCTTCTGGGCTCCAGGATTGGAAAGGCCTTCCCTGTCCGCCTCCACTCGCTGTTTCTTTCCCTGAAGTGGAGATGCCGGTGTTGGACTGGGGTGGACAAATGTAGGAAGTCACACACCAGGTTATAGTCCAACAGCTTTATTTGAAATCACAAGCTTTCGGAGCGCTGCTCCTTCGTCAGGTGAAGTGAAGAGAAGCATACAGGCACAGCATATATAGTCAGAGAAAACTCCATCTGGCAGTTTTCTCTGACTATATATGCTGTGCCTGTATGCTTCTCTTCACCTGACGAAGGAGCAGCGCTCCGAAAGCTTGTGATTTCAAATAAAGCTGTTGGACTATAACCTGGTGTGTGACTTCCTAAATCTTTCCCTGAAGTAAGAGTACCTCTCAATCACACCTGGGGCAGGCTCTGTCAAATGCTGGATAACTTGTGTCTGCCAACCAAGCGGCCTGCTTCTCACTTTTCTATCTCTCCCTCGCTTCTTTGCTTTGCTGATTTTCCACTGGGAACATGGTGAGAAGGTCAAGGTGGACTTGAAGTAGTAAGTTTGGTGATTGCTTCAATTTTCTATCTTGGTGGTCACGTATAGGGAAGTATTTTATACGCTGAGAATTTCCCCTTAGTTTTCGCCTTTCGCATCTCGATACCCTCGTCAAAGATCCATCAACAAGTATTTACAGGAAACTTTTTTTTATCCGGCACGGATGGGACCGCCGTGGTGCCGATTCATCAAAAATTCCGGATAACCGAAAGCTATAGTAAAAGATACGGAGCTGAGAGCTCCGTATAAAGCAACAAACCCTGTGCAGGTTCAAAACAATGGCCACAAGTTGCAAGCGTCTTTGTAGCTTAGCAACAGCTGCAGCCACACCCTTGCACAGCAACACATGGAGGAAGGCAAGTAATAAAAGCTACCTGAACCTACTCCTGAATTTTGCCGGTTAACCGACATTTCCGGTTATTTAGGTGCCGGTTAATCGAAAGTTTCCTGTAGTATGCACAGAATAATGGGGTGGTTAGCATGGGAAACGCGGTAGATGTCCCGATGACATTAACACATGGACAGTGCTGCAAGAATTCTTTGTAAAGCTCAGAGTTTGACACTGCACTGCCGACGTGTGCACTAACCCAAAGTACTGCTCTCTGCAATGGCTTGAGCCTGTCTGCTTCAGTGTCGCTGCCACACTACCCATTTGTAGACTGCTACAGCTCTTGAAAAGAAATATAAAGTGTGAACAACTTATTAATTTGTGGCTGAACCATACCAAAAGTTTTTTGGGCAGAATTGAAATATAATCCGTCACCAATTTTGATGCCAAATGATGGGTTGTTGCATATTGGAACCTGCCATCAATGGGAATTTCTTGGTGCTAAAATATCAATGATGAGTTGGTGCCTTCTTCCTCATCTCAACCCCATCCCTGCCTCCCAACAACGTTCCGCACTCTGCCAACAAGAGTCAGGCTAGTGCAGGAGATTCTTCAAGCAGATGGCTTTTCTCTCCAGTCAGCTGATGAGCATTGTCTTGTCTCATTAAATGCTTATGGCATGTGGACATGGAGCTGGGATGAAGTCTGTCTGAACTATTGCTCTGATAGATCACTTTATTTCACAGGTCGGCTTTAGTTAGGGATTCCAGCCACGATTATTCATTTTTGTGAAAGCTACCAGCTATACTTTTAGCTTGGTATATTGAACCACATGCCTGGTCTAGATATCCAAGGAAAGCTACTCGCTGTCGCACATCCTCCTTTGGCTAGAACGGTTTGGATTCTCTAAAGGCATTGTTTCGTGGGCCACTGTCCATTCCACTATCATCCTGATGGGAGGTGCGTTTGTACCAAGTATCAACCTTCCTCCTCCACCTCCAGAAAAGAAATTCTTACTCAACCCGGCAATCAGATAAACTACATCACACCCATGGAAAATTATTTGTGCTTCCTCCCTGGGACAGAGGTTTCAGCGTCTGAATCATGTTGGGTGTGAAGAATGGTTAGAAGAATTTAGGGGCTCTTGTGATGGCCATTAGGATGGAGCTGAGCAACGTAAGCCAATCTGTGACCCGTTAGCTGGTCTCGGTCAGGCAGCAAAGGGGGTGCTACCATTGGCCTGAGTATCCCAGGGCTAAGGAGAAGAGTTAAAATCAGTCATGGCGTCCGATTCCTTTTCTCTCTCGCTCTGAATACAAAAGGTCAAGAACCCAGCAAGGCACTAGTTATTTTCTAACCTGAGAGAATTTAATTTGACATGCAACCCGCCAGTTTTTACCAGAAAGAAAGGCATAGCTTTTCATACAACAATGTTCGAGCGAGTACAACTCGACAAAGAATTGATCAAGTTCTTTTGTTCTTGGGAGAATGAAGGCTCCTCTCCTATGTCGTCTTCTCCTGACGTCACATCTTTTTCCTGAAAACCCTTCTTACAAGGGTTGTTATATAACATTTTCTTTCAAATCTGCTTCTTTGACCATCATACCATATATGGGTTATTTTGAACACTAAAGAATCTTCATCAATTTGCAGACTTTGCATCTTTACTTCTCATCAATTACTCCGGTTTTATAGCCCACCAAGGCTCCATCCAGTCTTGCTGACATGCACATTTCTCTCAAAATATCCTGGACATTAAGCAAAGACCATGCTGCATCCTGATTATGGTCAAGCTGACAGTTCTGTGTTCTTTAACCAAGTAATCAAGGGTTTCAAGTCCATTATTTTTGTCTTCTTTCAAACAAGTATCAGAAGTTCATATTGAAGAGTCCAAAATCCTTCAGTAGTTCCCTTTCCTGATTGGTGTCCAGTAATCCCTTGTGGGCATCGGGCGAAGATCTGCAACTGGTTTGACTATGCTGATCCCCTGGTGGTGATTAGCCTGCCAGCCCTTGCTTTCTCGGCTCATACGTAAATAATTACATGGGCAATGTGCTGGAGGGTAACCGAGAACTGAAGACGATGGACCCCAGCAAGGAGTAGCACCTTCAGGAAGGGGAAGGGGGAAAATCAAACGGCAGCACATGGGAGGTTGTGCATCATTTCTACACTTCCCCACCTCTGGTAATGAGGCAGGCAGACATGAGTAGAAGACTTGCGCTGGGGGTCTCTTGAATGCCCTTAGTTCACAAATACAAGAGCAACACTGGCCAAGATTGTCAGTCTTTGGCTTGTGTTCTGACCTATAATGGAAGTAAATAATTAATCTATTAAGAGCCAATACTAAATGTGAACAGTTTGACAATCTCTAGCCTTCACTCTACCGGGCAAGCTCGAATATCAATAGTTGACGGTTTGACTCGGAGACTTGACGCACATGTTAACTTGTATGTGGGTATATGGAGTGCCACACAATGGCCTCCTCTGTAGCCATTAATGTGCAATCTAATGTTGTGGAGTCTTGTTTTTTTTAAAAATTTAGTTCTAATTAATGTTTGCCGAACAGAACTGACAATCTTGTTTTTTTTTTTCCTTCCCCCCCAAACGGAGTCAAATGCTTTTCTTTTAAAGCCAGCCTCTTACTTGGGAGGGGGTGGGTTGGTGGGGTGGGGTGGGGGTGGGGGAGGGGGGCCTAACTACGGATTGTGGAGGGGTGATTGCATGCTGCAGAACCTTTGAGCTCCAATACCATTGGCAATACGGCTTCTTGTTCCTCAGATTCTTGATGTCTTTGCAGTAAGGTGAACAAATTAATCTAGAACTGAACCAAGCGTTGCTGGTAATCTGTACAGTATGTTGTACTTGGGATGGACTGGTACCAGGATTTTCTGTCCTGGCCTTGCTTTTTATTCGGGGGCGGGGAACGTTTGCGTGTGTCGCTGACTCAAAAGGCGGGGTTGAAAAGCCGTCGGGGGTTTGCTGGCTTGCCAGCTTGAAATGCTTTACACAGACCAATTCTCAAAATGTGGGAGGATATTTTTTGGCTGGTGCCTCCAGCAAACTATCTCGTTTCCCCACCACAGCTTCCAAGTTGTTGAAGTGATTCCAAGGCCTTGGCTTCTGACACCCTGTCCCAAAGTTAACAACAAGCGTTAATCGTTCTTTGTGTGTAAGGTATTACTGGCACAAAGTCCTGAACCGGCCTTTTGCTCGTTTGGACCAGTGCCATTTGTTATCACGTCGTGCCTCAGTTTGAAAGGGTTCCCAGATTTGACTTTTTAGTGCTGTTTCTTTTGTCTCTGATCTCCCTCTTGGCCACCTTGAAGCTGATTTAAAAAAAAAAAAAAAAAATCCCCAGTTGAAGTTTTGTGGCATTGAGAATAGCTGAGGCCAGTTATGCATCTGCTGTGGGTAATAGGACCTTATAGCATCAGCAGGAAGCTCCATCCCACACACTGCAGCGCCAGAGCATGGCGTGACAACGACGGAAAGACTGGACCCTGAGGCCCAAATGGCATTTCAGCGTTTCGTCAAATAACTGGACTTCAACTGGAAAAAGAATTCATGATGAAACTAAAGGTCGCAGAGTTGAAGTGGGCGGAGACCCTAAGACGGCACATTTTCACCCTGGGTTGTACAAGGATACTTGAGGCCATCTCACCCTGTTGGTGAAGAGTGGCATTCTTTTCCGAGCTATTACAATACTCTTGTTTTTAAACCAACCACATAGATTTAGCCTGGCCCTGTGCTTGCACATTGCACAGCTTGAAGTTAAAATTCGCTTGATGTCTTTCTTGCCTTTCCTTACCCCCCACCCCCACCGCCACCCCCAAACCTTTTGCCCACTCAAAACAGATCGTAGCAATTACCGCGCTTGCAAGCCACCAATTCTTCCCGACAAAGCCCCGTTAAGATGGAGTTGCGATGGCCTGAAGGGAGCCCTTTGCCTCCGGTCACAGCAATGCAGGGCCCGGTCTGCTCCGAGTACCAGTCTCTTTCCAGTTTTAACCCTTTTCAAACGTGGGTCAAATATTTTTTTTTAAATGTATTACTTGCCTTACGAGGGATTTTTAACTCTTTTTATTTTGTACCAGAGAACGAACCATTCCTTCTGCTTTTTGTTGTTTTTGAAGTTTAGTTTGATCCATTCCCAGGGGTTTGCACAGCGAGATGAGCCTGTTTCTCTTCTCCAACCCCCCCCCCATGGCACCTGTCCTACAAAACTCACTGGCTGACGCCCATTCTGTTGGGGAGTTGAACTGCCGATTTTAATCTCTGTGGCCACTTTGCATGGTTTGAAATGATTCTGTCCCTTTTTTTGCGGCCCTTTCCCGTGAAGGGGCCGGTGACTGCCATAAAACTAAAGCCTGCTGTTCAAACCCAGGAGAGTTAAGAATCCCATGTAAGACACTCCTTGTCTTCAATGAATGAATGTATCTTGTTTGACATAATTTATGGTCGGAAAGTTTTCTTTTTGTTGAAAAATAAATTCTGCCCTCTGACACATGTTTGGGTGTTTAATGGGTCGGTGGGATGTATTGTCTGATTACTGATTCAGTCCGTGGGTTAACAGTGCCCTTCAGGATTAAGTGTCCTCGTCTTCAAATCTCTCCTATGAACATGCCCCTCCTGGCTTCCATAACCGTCTCCAGTCCTACACCTGCCCCCACCTTCCAATCTCTCTCTTTCCCACTGACTCCAGCCTCTTGTGCAAACGCTACCCTGTGGTTCCCTGTCCCACTCTGGGATCTGTACCTTGCATTCCCTTGCCAAGCCTCTCCACCGCCATCCTGTCCTTTGCTCCTTCAAGCACTCTTCTTGAACAAGCCTTTTCTCACCGCCCTCCTAAATCTCCCTTGTTGGCTGCCAGGGACAGCCGGCTCCTCCCGGGCACCTGGTTTCCGTGAGGGCAGCAGATCCCGACCAGAGCACAGCAATTTTTTTGTGTTATATTTAAGCTGAGGCTCAGCAACATATGAGGCACTGGGTCAAAGAACTTTTTTTATCAACTTGATAATTGAATTTAAAAGTCTGGTGCAGCAGTAAGATGAAGTTTTACCCCCCCCCAGCCTCTACTGGCCATGTCTCTAAAGCTGCCCGTACCACTGTGGAGGTGATACCAAGCACGGGCTGGGCCCACAACTCTCAAAGGAGGAAAAAAGTTCAAGGGAGAATTGGCCAGGTTGCTCTTGTAGCCTGTTCTCGTGGCTGGCTTCAGACCAGCAGTGGTGGAGAACAGAGAAGTGGAGAAACAACCTCAGATATAGAAATGACAGAGGTACAGTGTTAATCAGCGTGGAAAAGTTTACAATGTGGCAAAAAAATGTCCACCGCAGCCTGTGTATCAGGCGGGTAGAAGTTGGCTCGTCGAGGAGTCAAGTCTCTTAAGCGCTCTCCAGCGAAGTGGTACTGCCCTGTTACATTTACAATCCTGCAGCACCACTCCTCACCGGCTTCGATATGTTGTGTCAGATCCTCCATCCAAACAGTCCTCTGTTCCTGTCACCGTGACTCATTTCCATTATGCACCGCACTGAGAGAGAAAATGCAGTAAGTCTGTTTATAAATCTCAGCACCCATCAGCACATCACTGATTAAAACACTGTTGGTGCAGTGGGGTGATTGAGCAGCACAGTTGTCCCCCTGTACCGTTGTGCCAGCTGAAATGGGTCATTATAATGGGAACCAGTGCATGTGCCACACAAGTACAGTGCCTGGCACGTGATCCTTGGTACAGCTGCCCATGGAATGCTGGCATCGTGGTTGTTACGCGATTGGTAATCCAGAGGGCTCAACTAATGGTCCAGAGACGGGAGTTCTAATCCCACCCTGGCAGCTGGGGAATTTAAATTCAGTTAATTAAATAAATCTGGAATAAAAAGCTAGTTTCATGGTCACCATTACTGATACTGTCAGAGTGTCGTAAAAACCCATCTGTTCGCTAATGTCCTTTTTATGGAAGGAAATCTGCTGCCTTACCTGGTCTGTCCTATATGTGACTCTTAACTGCCCTCTGAAATGGCCTAGCAAGCCACTGAGTTGTAACAAACTGCTACGCGAAACAATAATAAAATTGGACGGATCACCTGGCATCGACCTAGGCACCGGCTTTGGACCTAAGAAATAGGAGCAGGAGTCGGCCATTTGGCCCCTCGAGCCTGCTCCGCCATTCAATAAGATCATGGCTGATCTTTGCCCTCATCTCCACTTTCCTGCACTATCCCCATATCCCTGGATTCCCTTAATATTCAAAAATCTATCGATCTCTGTCTTGAATATACTCAACGACTGAGCCGCCACAGTCCTCTTGGGTCGAGAATTCCAAAGATTCACCACCCTGTGAGTGAAGACATTTCTCCTCATCTCAGTCCTAAATGGCCGACCCCTTATTCTGAGACTGTGACCCCTGGTTCTAGACTCCCCAGCCAGGGGGAAACATCCTCCCTGCATCTACCCTGCCAAGCCCTGTAAGAATTTTGTGTGTTTCAATGAGATCACCTCTCATTCTTCTAAACTCTAGAGAATATAGGCCTAGTCTACTCAATCTCTCCTCATAGGACAATCCCCCCATCCCAGGAACCAGTCTGGTGAACCTTTGTTGCACTCTCTCTATGGCAAGTACATCCTTCCTTAGATAAGGAGACCGAAACTGTACACAGTACTCCAGGTGTGGTCTCACCAGGGCCCGATAGAATTGCCGGGAAATGTCTTTACTCTTACACTCAAATCCTCTTGTAACAAAGGCCAACATACCATTTGCTTTCCTAATTGCTTGCTGTGCCTGCATGTTAACTTTGTGATTCGTGTACAAGGACACCCAGGTCCCTCAACACCAAAATTTCCCAATCTCTTGCATTTTAAAAAAATACTCTGCTTTTCTATTTTTTCCTACCAAAATGGATAACTTCACATTTCTCCACATTGTATTTAACTTGCCATTTTCTTGCTCACTCACTTGGCCTGTCTGTATCCCCTTGAATAACATAACATGACATGACAATGGCACACCCAGCCCTCTCGACCCTGTAAAGTCCTCCTCGCTACCATCTGGGGATTTGTGATGAAATTGGGAGAGCTGTCCCACAAACTAGTCAAGTAACAGCCTGACATAGTCATACTCACAGAATCATACCTTCCAGCCAATGTCTCAGACTCCTCTATCACCATCCCTGGGCAGATCCTGTCCCACGGGCAGGACAGACCCACCAGAGGTGGTGGCACAGTGGTAAGTAGTCAAGAGGGCGTGGCCCTGGCAGTCCTAAACATTGACTCTGGACCCCATGAAGTGATGGAAGGGGTAATCGACAGTGCTATCAAGTGGCACTTACCAATAACCTGCTCACCGATGCTCAGTTTGGATTCTGCCAGGACCACTTGGCTCCAGACCTCATTACAGCCTTGGTCCAAACATGGACAAAGGAGCTGAATTGCAGAGGTGAGGTGAGAGTGACTGCCCTTGACATCAAGGCATCATTTGACTGAGTTGTGGCATCAAGGAGTCCTAGTAAAACTGAAGTCCATGGGAATCGGGGAAAACACTCCACTGGCTTGAGTCATACCTAGCACAAAGGAAGATGGTTGTGGTGATTGAATGTCAATCATCACAGCCCCAGGACATCGCTGCAGGAGTTCCTCAGGGCAGTGTCCTGGGCCCAACCATCTTCAGCTGCTTCATCATTGACCTTCCCTCTATTGTAATGTCAGAAGTGATGATTGCACAGTGTTCAGTTCCATTCGCAACTCTCGGATAATAAAGCAGTCCGTGCCCGCATGCAGCAAAACCTGGATGATATTCAGGCTTGGGCTGATAAGTGGCACACAAGTGCCAGGCAATGACTATCTCCAACAAACGAGCATCTAGCCACCGCTCCTTGACATTCAACGGCACAACCATTGCCGAATCCCCCACCATCAACATCCTTGTGGTCACCATTGACCAGAAACTTAACTGGACCAGCCATATAAATACTGTGGCTACCAAGAATGGGTCAGAGGCTGGTTATTCTGTGACACTGCTGATTGTCTCACTTCCTGACTCCCCAAAGCCTTTCTACCATCTACAAGGCATAAGTCAGGAGTGTGATGGAATACTCTCCACTTGCTTGGATGAGTGCAGCTCCAACAACACTCAAGAAGCTCGATACCATGCATGACAAAGCAGCCTGCTTGATTGGCACCCCATCCAGCACCTCAAACATTCACTCCCTCCACCGCCGGTGTACCGTGGCTGCAGTGTGAACCATCTACAAGATGCACTGTAGTAACTCGCCAAGGCTTCTTTGGCAGCACCTCCCAAATCCACAAACTCTACCACCTAAAAGGACAAGGGCAGCAGACACATGTGAACGCCACCACCTCCAAGTTCCCCTCCAAGTCACGCACCATCCTCACTTGGACATATATCGGCCGTTCCTTCATCGTCGCTGGGTCAAAATCCTGGAACTCCCTAACAGCACTGTGGGAGCACCTTCACCACACGGACTGCAGCGGTTCAAGAAGTCGGCTCACCACCACCTTCTCGAGGGCAATTAGGGATGGGCAATAAATGCTGGCCTGGGCAGCGACGCCCACATCCCAGGAATGTATATAAAAAAAAAAATGCACCCTCAATAAAGCTGACAAATACGATGTCCTTATTTTAGGATGGAGAGGGGCGGAGGTTTAGACTGTGACAGACTTTTCCCCACAAACTGGTTAAGGGTAATTTAATAGATGTGTTTAGAGAAAAAAAGACAGAGGAGAGAGAGCGACAGGTGAGGCGGACATAGAGACTGAGGCACACATTAAAGCAGGCACTTGTTTTAGATGCAGCATGAATTAAAAGCGAAGAGATGCATTGTTTCATTGTGCAGTATTGATCAACAGTTTAAAGTAGAGCCCCAACTCATTCATCGCACCTGCAAGAACAGTTTCCAGTGGTAGCTTGTGACGCCTGTGGACTGTGGTGTATTATGAAATGGGGCGATTTTAACTCTCTCCAGTCAGGGGGTGGGGGAAGGACCACGGAGCAGTTAAAATGGACCAACTCCATTTACCACTCCAATTTGATCGGCCATTTTAATGCCACGAATCTTGACGTTGGACGAGTCTCCCATTGTTTTCTGTCCCTGCCACAAACTCTGTTTCCGAGCGACCAAATGCATCACTCTTCCAGGCCATTGTCTGAGCGTCCTGGCTCTAATTTTAAGGTTATGCCTCCTTGTTCTGGACTCTTCCCCCCCCCCCCCCCCCCCGCCACCAGAGGAAATAGTTTCTATCGGACCTATCAAATCATTCAGTCATCATAAACACTTCAATACAAACATGAGAGTGCGGTGGGATGTGAGAGTGAAGAGGCCGCGGGCGGGAGAGGGGAGGGGCCGCGGGGAGTGAGGGGGAGGGGCCGTGGGGCGGAGTGAGGAGGGGCAGCGGGGCGGAGTGAGGGGGCGGATGGAAGGGGAAGGGGACGCGAGGGGGAGGGGAAAGGGGACGCGAGGGGGAGGGGAAAGGGGACGCGAGGGGAAAGGGGACGGGGAGGGGAAAGGGGAGGGGAAAGGGGACGGGAGGGGGAAAGGGGACGGGAGGGGGGAGGGGAAAGGGGACGGGAGGGGGAAGGGGAAGCGAGGGGGGGAGGGGGAAGGGAAAGCGAGGGGGGGAGGGGGAAGGGAAAGCGAGGGAGAAGGGGACGCGAGGGGGGGAAGGGGAAGCGAGGGGGGAGGGGGAAGGGGACGCGAGGGGGGGAGGGGGAAGCGAGGGGGGGAGAGGGAAGGGAAAGCGAGGGGGGAGGGAGAAGGGGACGCGAGGGGGGGAGGGAGAAGGGGACGCGAGGGGGAAGGGGAAGCGAGGGGGGGGAGGGGGAAGGGGAAGCGAGGGGGGGGGAAGGGGGAAGGGGACGCGAGGGGGGGAAGGGGACGCGAGGGGGGGAAGGGGACGCGAGGGGGGGAGGGGGAAGGGGACGTGGAGGGGGACGCGAGGGGGGGAGGGGGAAGCGAGGGGGGGGAGGGGGAAGGGAAAGCGAGGGGGGAGGGAGAAGGGGACGCGAGGGGGGGAGGGAGAAGGGGACGTGAGGGGGAAGGGGAAGCGAGGGGGGGGAGGGGGAAGGGGAAGCGAGGGGGGGGGGAAGGGGGAAGGGGACGCGAGGGGGGGAAGGGGACGCGAGGGGGAAGGGGACGTGGAGGGGGACGCGAGGGGGGGAGGGGGAAGGGGACGTGGAGGGGGAGGGGACGCGAGGGGGGAGGGGAAGGGGACGCGAGGGAGGGCGGGAGAGGGGACGCGAGGGGGGGAGGGGACGCGAGGGGGGAGGGGCGGAGGGGAAGGAGGGGGGAGGGGGAAGGGGACGCGAGGGGGGGAGGGAGAAGGGGACGCGAGGGGGGGAGGGGGAAGGGGAAGCGAGGGGGGGGAGGGGGAAGGGGAAGCGAGGGGGGAGGGGAAGCGAGGGGGGAGGGGGAAGGGGACGCGAGGGGGAAGGGGACGCGAGGGGGGGAGGGGGAAGGGGACGGGGAGGGGGACGCGAGGGGGGGAGGGGGAAGTGGAGGGGAAGGGGACGCGAGAGGGGACGCGAGGGGGGGAGGGGACGTGAGGGGGGAGGGGCGGAGGGGAAGGAGGGGGGAGGGGGAAGGGGACGCGAGGGGGGGAGGGAGAAGGGGACGCGAGGGGGGGAGGGGGAAGGGGAAGCGAGGGGGGGGAGGGGGAAGGGGAAGCGAGGGGGGGGAGGGGGAAGGGGAAGCAAGGGGGGGAGGGGGGAGGGGAAGCGAGGGGGGGAGGGGGAAGGGGACGCGAGGGGGAAGGGGACGCGAGGGGGGGAGGGGGAAGGGGACGCGAGGGGGGGACGGGGAGGGGGACGCGAGGGGGGGAGGGGGAAGTGGAGGGGGAGGGGACGCGAGGGGGGAGGGGAAGGGGACGCGAGGGGGGGCGGGAGAGGGGACGCGAGGGGGGAGGGGAAGGAGGGGGGAGGGGCGGAGGGGAAGGGGACGCGAGGGGGGGAGGGAGAGGGGACGCGAGGGGGGGAGGGAGAGGGGACGCGAGGGGGGGAGGGAGAGGGGACGCGAGGGGGGGAGGGAGAGGGGACGCGAGGGAGGGAGAGGGGACGCGGGAGGGGGGAGGGAGCGGGGACGCGGGAGGGGGGAGTGTAAGGGGACGCGAGGGGGGGAGGGGAAGGGGACGCGAGGGGGAGGGAGCGGGGACGCGGGGGGGTGGAGGGAGAGGGGACGCGGGGGGTGGAGGGAGAGGGGACGCAAGGGGGGGAGGGGACGCGAGGGGGGAGGGGGAGGCGACGCGAGGGAGGGGACGCGAGTGGGGGAGGGGGAGGTGACGCGAGGGGGGAAGGGGACGCGAGGGGGGAAGGGGAGGCGAGGGGGAAGGGGACGCGAAGGGGACGCGAGGGGGAGAGGGGAAGGGGACTCGAGGGGGAGAGGGGAAGGGGACGCGAGGGGGAGAGGGGAAGGGGACGCGAGGGGGAGAGGGGAAGGGGACTCGAGGGGGAGAGGGGAAGCGAGGGGAAGGGGACGCGAGGGGAAGGGGAAGGGGACGCGAGGGGGGAGAGGGGAAGGGGAAGCGAGGGGGGAGAGGGGAAGGGGAAGCGAGGGGGAGAGTGGAAGGTAACGTGAGAGGGGGAGGAGAAGGGGACGCGAGAGCGGAGGGGAAGGGGGGGAAGGGGACGCGAGAGGGGGAAGGGGAGGGGAAGGGGACGCAAGAGGGGAAGGGGAAGGGGACGCGAGGGGGGGGAGGAGAAGGGGACGCGAGGGGAGAAGAGGACGCGAGGGCGAAGGGGACGCAAGGGGAAGGGGAAGCGAGGGGGAAGCGGGGACGGAAGGGGAAGGGGACGCGAGAGAGGGGGGGAAGGGGACGCGAGAGGGGGAGGGGAAGGGGACGCAAGAGGGGAAGGGGAAGGTGACGCGAGGGGGGGGAGGAGAAGGGGACGCGAGGGGAGAAGGGGACGCGAGGGCGAAGGGGACGCGAGGGGAAGGGGAAGGGGAAGCGAGGGGGGAAGGGGAAGCGAGGGGGAAGCGGAAGCGAAGGGGAAGGGGACGCGAGGGGTGGGGGAAGGGGAAGCGAGGGGGGAAGGGGAAGCGAGGGGGAAGCAGAAGCGAAGGGGAAGGGGACGCGAGGGGTGAAGGAAGGGGAAGCGAGGGGGAAGGGGAAGCGAGGGGGGAAGGCGGGAAGGGGATGCGAGGGGGGGAAGGGGAAGCGAGGGGGAAGGGGACGCGAGGGGGAGGGGAAGGGGACACGAGGGGAAGGGGACGCGAGGGGAAGGGGACGTGAGTGGGAGGGGAAGGGGAAGCGAGGGGGGAAGGGGACGCGAAAGGGGAAGGGGACGCGAGAGGGGGAGGAGAAGGGGACGCGAGGGGGGAAGGGGACGCGAGAGGGAAGGGGACGCGGGGGGGAAGGGGACGCGAGGGGGAACTGGACGCGAGGGGAAGGGGAAGCGAGGGGGGAACGGGGAAAGGGATGTGAGGGGGAAGGGGAAAGGGAAGCGAGGGGGAAGGGGGAAAGGGAAGCGAGGGGGAAGGGAAGGGGAAGGGGACGCGAGGGGGAAGGGGAAGCGAAGGGGAAGGGAACGCGAGCGGGGAAGGAAGGGGAAGCGAGGGGGAAGGGGAAGCGACTGGGAAGGGGAAGGGGACGCGAGGGGGGAAGGGGAAAGGGAAGCGAGGGGGAAGGGGAAAGGGAAGCGAGGGGGAAGGGGAAAGGGAAGCGAGGGGGAAGGGGAAACGAAGGGGAAGGGGAAGCGAAGGGGAAGGCGAAGGGGAAGCGAGGGGGGAAGGAAGGGGAAGCGAGGGGGAAGGGGATGCGAGGGGGGAAGGGGAAGCGAGGGGGGAAGGGGAAAGGGAAGCGAGGGGGAAGGGGAAGCGAAGGGGAAGGGGACGGTAGGGTGGACGGAGAAGGGGAAGTGGACGGGATGGGGGAAGGGGTAGGGGACGGGAGGGGGGAAGGGGTATGGGACGCGAGGGGGGAAGATGAGTGCGAGGCGAGGGCGGAAGGGGATGTGGGGGTGAAAGGGGACGGGAGGGGGGAAGGGGAGGCGAGGGGGGGACGGGGAAGGGGACGCGAGGGCGGAAGGGTACGGTGAGGGGACGTGAGGGCAGAAGGGGAAGGGGATGGGAGGGGGGATGGGGTAGGGGATGGGAGGGGGGAAGGTGACTGGGACGCTGGGGGCGGAAGGGGACGCGAGGGGGGAAGGGGAAGGGAGGGGGAGGGGAAGGGGACGCGAGGGGGGAAGGTGAAGGGGACGCGAGGGGGAAGGGGAAGGGGACGCGAGGGGGGAAGGTGAAGGGGACGTGAGGGGTGAAGGGGACACGAAGGGGAAGCGAGGGGGGAAGGGGATGCGAGAGGGGAAGGGGAATCGAGGGGGGAAGGGGAAGGGGACGCGAGGGGGAAAGGGAAAGGGGAAGGGGACGCGAGGGGTGAAGGGGAGGGGAAGGGGACGGGGAAGCGAGGGGGAAGGGGAAGCGAGGGGGAAGTGGAAGGGGAAGTGAGGGGGGAAGGGGACAGGGACGCGAGGGGGGAAGGGGAAGCGAGGGGGGAAGGGGAAGGGGACGCGAGGGGGCAAGGGGAAGGGGACGCGAGGGGGCAAGGTGAAGGGGATGCGAGGGGGAAGGGGAAGGGGACGCGAGGGGGGAAGGGGAAGGGGAAGCGAGGGGGGAAGTTGAAGTGGTCGCGAGGGGGGAAGGGGAAGCGAGGGGGAAGGGGCGAGGGGGGAAGGGGGGGGAGGGGAAGGGGACGCAAGCGCGGAAGGGGAAGGGGACGCGAGGGGGAAAGGGAAAGGGGAAGGGGACGCGAGGGGGGAAGGTGAAGGGGACGCGAGGGGATAGGGGAAGGGGACGTGAGGGGTGAAGGGGACACGAAGGGGAAGCGAGGGGGGAAGGGGAAGGGGATGCGAGAGGGGAAGGGGAATCGAGGGGGGAAGGGGAAGGGGACGCGAGGGGGAAAGGGAAAGGGGAAGGGGACGCGAGGGGGGAAGGTGAAGGGGATGCGAGGGGGAAGGGGACGCGAGGGGTGAAGGGGAGGGGAAGGGGACGGGGAAGCGAGGGGGAAGGGGAAGCGAGGGGGAAGGGGAAGTGAGGGGGGAAGGGGACAGGGACGCGAGGGGGGAAGGGGAAGCGAGGGGGAAAGGGGAAGGGGACGCGAGGGGTGAAGGGGACGCGAAGGGGAAGCGAGGGGGGAAGGGGAGGGGAAGGGGACAGGGAAGCGAGGGGGAAGGGGAAGCGAGGGGGAAGTGGAAGGGGAAGTGAGGGGGGAATGGGACAGGGACGCGAGGGGGGAAGGGGATGGGGATGCAAGGGAGGAAGGGGAAGCGAAGGGGAAGCGAGGGGGAAGGGGACAGGGACGCGAGGGGGGAAGGGGACGGGGACGCGAGGGGGGAAGGGGAAGGGGACGGGGACGCGAGGGAGGAAGGGGAAGCGAAGGGGAAGCGAGGGGACAGGGACGGGAAGGGGAAGGGGACGGGGACGCGAGGGAGGAATGGGAAGCGAGGGGGAAGGGGAAGCGAGGGGGGAAGGGGACGCGAGGGGAGAAGGGGACAGGGACGCGAGGGGGGAAGGGGATGGGGACGCGAGGGGGGAAGGGTGCGGGGATGCGAGCAGAAGTCGACGCGAGGGCGGAAGGTTACGGGGACGCGAGGGGGGAAGGGGACGCGGACATGAGCTGGGAAGGAGACGGGGACTCGAGGGGGGATGGGGACGTGAGGGGGGAAGGGGAAGCGAGGGGGGAAGGGGACGCGAGTGGGGAAGGGGACCGGCACGCGAGTGGGGAAGGGGACAGGGACACGAGTGGGGAAGGGGAGGTGAGGGGTGACGGGGGACGGGGAAGGGGACGCGAGGGCGGATGGGGAAAGGTGACGCGAGGGCGGACGGGGATGGGGAAGTGGACGCGAGGGCAGAAGGGGAAGGGGACGCGAGGGCGGATGGGGAAGTGGACGCGAGGGCGGAAGGCGATGCGGGGGCGGAAGGGGACGGGGAAGGGGACGTGAGGGCGGATGGGGACGGGGAAGTGGACGCGAGGGCGGAAGGGGAAGGGGACGCGAGGACGGACGGGGACGCGAGGGCGGAAGGGGAAGGGGACGGAAGGGGACGCGAGGGGGAAGGGGAAGGGGACGCAAGGGGGAAGGGGAGGGGGACGCGAGGGGGGAAGGGGAAGGGGAGGGGGACGCGAGGGGGGAAGGAGAAGGCGTCGCGTGGGGGGCAGGGGAAGGGGACATGAGGGTGAAAGGGGAAGGGGACACGAGGGTGAAAGGGGAAGGGGACGCGAGGGGAGAAGGGAAAGGGGACGCGAGGGGGGAAGGGGACGCGAGGGGAGAAGGGAAAGGGGACGCGAGGGGGTAGGGGGACGCGAGGGGGGAAGGGGAGGGGGACGCGAGGGGGTAGGGGGACGCGAGGGGGAAGGGGAGGGGGACGCGAGGGGGTAGGGGGACGCGAGGGGGGAAGGGGAGGGGGACGCGAGGGGGAAGGGGAAGGGGAAGTGAAGGGGAAGCGAGGGGGAAGGTGATGTGGACGGGACGCGAGGGGAAGGGGAAGCGAGGGGGGAAGGGGAAGCGAGGGGGGAATGGGACGTGGACGGGACGTGAGGGGGGAAGGGGACGGGGCCACGAGGGGGGAGGGGGAAGGGGAGGGGGTCACGAGGGGGAAGGGCAAGGGGAAGCGAGGGAGGAAGGGGACAGGGTCGCGAGGGGGGAACGGGAAGTGAGGTGGGAAGGGGACGGGGACGCGAGGGGGGAAGGGGAAGCGAGGGGGAAGGGGACGCAAGGGGGGAAGCGGACGGGGACGCGAGGGGGAAAGGGGACGGGGACGCGAGGGGGGAAGGGGACGGGGACGCGAGGGGGGAATGGGACGGGGACGCGAGGAGGGAATGGGACGGGGACGCGAGGGGGGAAGGGGACGGGGACGCGAGGGGGGAAGGGGACGGGGACGCGAGGGGGGAATGGGACGGGGACGCGAGGAGGGAAGGGGGGAAAGGGACGCGAGGAGGGACGGGGACGCGAGGGGGGAAGGGGGGGAAAGGGACGCGAGAGGGGAAGGGGACGCGATTGTGGAAGGGGTTGGGGACGCGAGGGGGGAAGGTGAGTGGGACGCGAGGGCGGAAGGGGATGCGGGGGCGGAAGGGGATGCGGGGGCGGAAGGGGACACGAGGGGGGAAGGGGAGGGGGATGCGAGGGGGGAAGGGGATACGAGGGTGAAAGGGGAAGGGGACACGAGGGTGAAAGGGGAAGGGGACACGAGGGTGAAAGGGGAAGGGGACACGAGGGTGAAAGGGGAAGGGGACACGAGGGTGAAAGGGGAAGGGGACACGAGGGTGAAAGAGGAAGGGGACGTGAGGGGAGAAGGGAAAGGGGACGCGAAGGGTTAAGGGAAGGGGACGCGAGGGGGGAAGGCGAAGCAGGGGGGAAGGGAGAGCGATGGGGGAAGGGGACGGGGACGCGAGGGGGGAAGGGGAAGTGAGGGGGGAAGGGGAAGGGGAAGCGAGGGGGGAAGGGGAACCGGAAGGGGAAGGGGATGCGAGGGGGGAGGGTGAAGCGAGGGGGGAAGGGGAAGGGGAAGCGAGGGGGGAAGGGGAAGGGGACGCAAGGGGGACGGGGATGTGAGGGGGGAAGGGGACGCGAGGGGGAAGGGGAAGGGGACGCGAGGGGGGAGGGGATGCGAGGGGGGAAGGGGACGGGGACTGGGACGCGAGGGAGGAAGGGGAAGGGGACACGAGTGGGGAATGGGACGGGGACACGAGTGGGGAAGGGGGAAGGGGAGGCGAGGGAGGATGGGGAACGGGACGGTCACGGGGAAGGGGACGCGAGGGCGGAAGGGGACGGGGACAGGGAAGTGGACGTGAGGGCGGAAGGGGAAGGGGACGGGAGGGGGGAAGGGGTAGGGGACGCGAGGGGAGAAGGTGAGTGGGACGCGAGGGGGAGGGGGAAGGGGACGCGAGGGGGAAGGGGGACGCGAGGGGGGAAGGGGAGGGGAGGGGGACGGGGAAGGGGGACGCGAGGGGGAAGGGGATGCGAGGGGGGAAGGGGATGCGAAGGGGAAGGGGACGCGAGGGTGGAAGGGGAAGGGGCAGGGGACGCGAGGGGGACGCGAGGGGGGAAGGGGAGGGGGACGGGGAAGGGGGACGCGAGGGGGAAGGGGATGCGAGGGGGGAATGGGATGCGAAGGGGAAGGGGACGCGAGGGGGGAAGGGGCAGGGGACGCGAGGGGGACGCGAGGGGGGAAGGGGAAGGGGAAGGGGTCGCGATGGGGGAAGGGTCGCGAGGGGGGAAGGGGACGCGAGGGGGGAAGGGGACGCGGGGGGAAGAGGATGCGAGGGGAAGGGGACGTGAGGGGGGAAGGGGAAGGGGGAAGGGGACGGGGACACGAGGGGGGAAGGGGAAGCGAGGGGGAAGGGGAAGCGAGGGGGGAAGGGGGAAGGGGACGGGGACACGAGGGGGGAAGGGGAAGCGAGGGGGGAAGGGGAAGCGAGGGGGAAGGGGAAGCGAGGGGGGAAGGGGACGGGGACGCGAGGGGGAAGGGGACGGGGACGCGAGGGGGGAAGGGGACGGGGACGCGAGGGGGGAAGGGGAAGTGGACGGGATGCGAGGGGGAAAGGGGACGGGGCCGCGAGGGGGGAGGGGGAAGGGGAGGGGGGCGCGAGGGGGGAAGGGGAAGGGGACGCGAGGGGGAAGGGGGGGAAAAGAGACGCGAGGGGGGAAGGGGACAGGGACGCGAGTGGGGAAGGGGACAGGGACACGAGTGGGGAAGGGGGAAGGGGAGGCAAGGGGAATGGAGAACGGGACGGTCACGGGGAAGGGGACGCGAGGGCGGAAGGGGACGGGGAAGGGGACGTGAGGGCGGATGGGGACGGGGAAGTGGACGCGAGGGCGGAAGGGGAAGGGGACGCGAGGACGGACGGGGACGCGAGGGCGGAAGGGGACGGGAGGGGGGAAGGGGTAGGGGACGCGAGGGGGGAAGGTGAGTGGGACGCAAGGGCGAAAGGGGTTGCGGGGACGGAAGGGGACGCGAGGGGGAAGGGGAAGGGGACGCAAGGGGGAAGGGGAGGGGGACGCGAGGGGGGAAGGAGAAGGCGTCGCGTGGGGGGCAGGGGAAGGGGACATGAGGGTGAAAGGGGAAGGGGACACGAGGGTGAAAGGGGAAGGGGACGCGAGGGGAGAAGGGGAAGGGGACGCGAGGGGAGAAGGGAAAGGGGACGCGAGGGGGTAGGGGGACGCGAGGGGGGAAGGGGAAGGGGACGCGAGGGTGAAAGGGGAAGGGGACGCGAGGGGAGAAGGGAAAGGGGACGCGAGGGGGGAAGGGGACGCGAGGGGAGAAGGGAAAGGGGACGCGAGGGGGTAGGGGGACGCGAGGGGGGAAGGGGAGGGGGACGCGAGGGGGTAGGGGGACGCGAGGGGGGAGGGAGACGCGAGGGGGAAGGGGAAGGGGAAGCGAGGGGGAAGGGGAAGCGAGGGTGAAGGGGAAGCGAGGGGGAAGGTGATGTGGACGGGACGCGAGGGGAAGGGGAAGCGAGGGGGGAAGGGGAAGCGAGGGGGGAATGGGACGTGGACGGGACGTGAGGGGGGAAGGGGACGGGGCCACGAGGGGGGAGGGGGAAGGGGAGGGGGTCACGAGGGGGAAGGGCAAGGGGAAGCGAGGGAGGAAGGGGACAGGGTCGCGAGGGGGGAACGGGAAGTGAGGTGGGAAGGGGACGGGGACGCGAGGGGGGAAGGGGAAGCGAGGGGGAAGGGGACGCAAGGGGGGAAGCGGACGGGGACGCGAGGGGGAAAGGGGACGGGGACGCGAGGGGGGAAGGGGACGGGGACGCGAGGGGGGAATGGGACGGGGACGCGAGGAGGGAATGGGACGGGGACGCGAGGGGGGAAGGGGACGGGGACGCGAGGGGGGAAGGGGACGGGGACGCGAGGGGGGAATGGGACGGGGACGCGAGGAGGGAAGGGGGGGAAAGGGACGCGAGGAGGGAAGGGGACGGGGACGCGAGGGGGGAAGGGGGGGAAAGGGACGCGAGAGGGGAAGGGGACGCGATTGTGGAAGGGGATGGGGACGCGAGGGGGGAAGGTGAGTGGGACGCGAGGGCGGAAGGGGATGCGGGGGCGGAAGGGGACATGAGGGGGGAAGGGGAGGGGGATGCGAGGGGGGAAGGGGAAGGCATCGCGAGGGGGGAAGGGGATACGAGGGTGAAAGGGGAAGGGGTCACGAGGGGGGAAGGGGACACGAGGGTGAAAGGGGAAGGGGACACGAGGGTGAAAGGGGAAGGGGACACGAGGGTGAAAGGGGAAGGGGACACGAGGGTGAAAGGGGAAGGGGACACGAGGGTGAAAGAGGAAGGGGACGTGAGGGGAGAAGGGAAAGGGGACGCGAAGGGTTAAGGGAAGGGGACGCGAGGGGGGAAGGCGAAGCGAGGGGCAAGGGGAAGCGAGGGGGGAAGGGAGAGCGATGGGGAAGGGGACGGGGACGCGAGGGGGGAAGGGGACGGGGACGCGAGGGGGGAAGGGGACGCGAGGGGGGAAGGGGACGCGAGAGAGAAGGGGAAGGGGACGCGAGAGAAGGGGATGGGGACGCGAGTGGGGAAGGGGACCGGCACACGAGTGGGGAAGGGGACCGGCACACGAGTGGGGAAGGGGACAGGGACACGAGTGGGGAAGGGGGAAAGGGAGGTGAAGGGGGACGGGGGACGGGGAACAGGTCAGTCACGGGGAAGGGAAAGGGGACGCGAGGGCGGACGGGGACGGGGAAGTGGACGCGAGGGAAGAAGGGGAAGTGGGCGCGAGGGCAGAAGGGGAAGGGGACGCGAAGGCGGACGGGGAAGTGGACGCGAGGGCGGAAGGGGACGCAAGGGCGGAAGGCGATGCGGGGGCGGAAGGGGACGCGAGGGGGGAGGGGTAAGGGGACGCGAGGGGGGAAGGGGAAGTGAGGGGGAAGCGAGGGGGGAAGGGGAAGTGAGGGGGGAAGGGGAAGCGAGGGGGGAAAGGGAACCCGAAGGGGACGCGAGGGGGGAGGGGGAAGCGAGGGGGGAAGGGGACGCGAGGGGGGAGGGGGAGGGGGACGGGGATGTGAGGGGGGAAGGGGACACGAGGGGGAAGGGAAAGGGGACACGAGGGGGAAGGGGAAGGGGACGGGGGGGAAGGGGATGGGGACGTGAGGGGGGGAAGGGGAAGGGGACAGGGAAGCGAGGGAGGAAGGGGATGGGGACATGAGTGGGGAATGGGACAGGGGAACGAGTGGGGAAGGGGGAAGGGGAGGCAAGGGGGGATGGGGAACGGGACGGTCACAGGGAAGGGGACGCGAGGGCGGAAGGGGATGGGGAAGGGGTGCGAGGGTGGACGGGGACAGGGAAGTGGACGTGAGGGCGGAAGGGGAAGGCGACGCGAGGGCAGATGGGGACGCGAAGGCGGAAGGGGAAGGGGACGGGAGGGGGGAAGGTAGGGGATGCGAGGGGGGGAAGGTGAGTGGGACGCGATGGCGGAAGGGGATGCGGGGGCGGAAGGGGAAGCGAGGAGGGAGGGGGAAGGGGACGCGAGGGGGAAGGGCGACGCGAGGGGGAAGGGGACACGAGGGGGGAAGGGGAGGGGACGGGGAAGGGGACGCGAGGGGGGGAAGGGGAAGGCGTCGAGGGGGGGAAGGGGAAGGCGTCGCGGAGGGGAAGGGGAAGGGGACACGAGGGGGGAAGGGAAAGGGGAGGGGGATGCGAGGGGGGAAGGGGAAGGCGTCGCGAGGGGGGAAGGGGAAGCGAGGGGGGAAGTGGACGTGGACGGGACGCGTGGGGAGAAGGGAACGGGGCGGTGAGGGGGAAGGGAGGGGGTCGCAAGGGGGAAGGGGAAGCGAGGGAGGAAGGGGACGGGGACGCGAGGGGGGAAGGGGGAAGCGAGGGGGAAGGGGAAGTGAGGGTGGAATGGGATGGGGACGCGAGGGGAAGGGGAAGCGAGGGGGAAAGGGGAAGCGAGGGGCAAGGGGAAGTGAGGGTGGAATGGGACGGGGACGCGAGGGGGGAAGGGGAGAGGAAGGGGAAGCGAGGGGGAAAGCGACGCGAGGGGGGAAGCGGACGGGGATGCAAGGGGGGAAGGGAGGGGGTCGCGAGGGGGAAGGGGAAGGGGAAGCGAGGGAGGAAGGGGACGGGGATGCGAGGGGAAGGGGAAGCGAGGGGGAAGGGGAAGTGAGGGTGGAATGGGACGGGGATGCGAGGGGGGAAGGGGAGGGGAAGGGGAAGCGAGGGGGAAAGGGACGCGAGGGGGGAAGCGGACGGGGATGCGAGGGGGGAAGTGGAAGCGAGGGGGGAAGGGGACGGGGACGCGAGGGGGGAAGGGGGGGAAAAGGGACGCTAGGGGGGAAGGAGACGGGGAAGGGGACGCCAGGGCGGATGGGGACGGGGAAGTGGACGCGAGGGCGGACGGGGACGCGAGGGCGGAAGGGGAAGGGGACGGGAGGGGGGAAGGGGAAGGGGACGCGAGGGGGGAAGGTGAGTGGGACGCGAGGGCGGAAGGGGATGCGGGGGGAGGGTGAAGGGGACGCGAGGGGGAGGGGATGCGAGGGGGGAGGGGACGCGAAGGGGAAGAGGACGCGAGGGGGGAAGGGGAAGCGAGAGGGAAGGGAAAGCGAGTTGGGAAGGGGAAGGGGACGGTGACGCGAGGGGGGAAGGGGTGGGGGAAGGGGACGGGGACGCGAGGGGGAGGGGACGCGAGGGGGGGTGGGGACGCGAAGGGGAAGAGGACGCGAGGGGGGAAGGGGAAGGGGACGCAAGGGGGAAGGGGCAGGGGACGCGAGGGGGGAAGGAGAGTGGGACGCGAGAGCGGAAGGGGATGCGGGGGGGAGGGTGAAGGGGACGCGAGGGGGAGGGGATGCGAGGGGGGAGGGGACGCGAAGGGGAAGAGGACGCGAGGGGGGAAGGGGAAGCGAGAGGGAAGGGGAAGCGAGTTGGGAAGGGGAAGGGGAAGCGAGGGGGAAGGGGACGGGGACGCGAGGGGGGAAGGGGTGGGGGGAAGGGGACAGGGACGCGAGGGGGGGTGGGGACACGAAGGGGAAGAGGACGCGAGGGGGGAAGGGGAAGGGGACTCAAGGGGGAAGGGGCAGGGGACACAAGGGGGAAGGGGAGTGGGATGCGAGGGGGGAGGGGGAAGGGGACGGGACGCGAGGGGGGAGGGGGAAGGGGAGGGGAGAAGGGAAAGGGGACGCGAAGGGGTAAGGGAAGGGGACGCAAGGGGGAAGGGTCGCTAGGGGGGGAAGGGGGCGCGAGGGGGGAAGGGGAAGGGGACGCGAGGGGGGAAGGGGAAGGGGACGCGAGGGGGGAAGGGGAAGCGAGGGGGGAAGGGGACGGGGAAGCGAGGGGTGAGGGGATGGGGACGCGAGGGGGGAAGGGGAAGGGGACGGGGACGCGAGGGGGGAAGGGGACGGGGACGCGAGGGGGGAAGGGGACGGGGACGCGAGGGGGGACGGGGACGCGAGGGGGGAAGGGGACGGGGACGCGAGGGGGGAAGGGGACGGGGACGCGAGGGGGGAAGGGGACGGGGACGCGAGGGGGGAAGGGGACGGGGATGCGAGGGGGGAAGGGGACGGGGATGCGAGGGGGGAAGCAGAAGGGGACGGGACGTGAGGGGTGAAGGGGACGGGGCCGCGAGGTGGGAAGCAGAAGGGGACGGGACGTGAGGGGTGAAGGGGATGGGGCCGCGAGGGGGGAAGGGGACGGGGATGCGAGGGGGGAAGCGGAAGGGGACAGGGACGTGAGGGGGAGGGGGAAGGTGACACGAGGTGGGAGGGGATGCGAGAGGGGAGGAGCAGGGGGAAGGGGAATCGAGTGGGGAAGGGGAAGGGGACGGGAAAGCGAGGGGGGAAGCACAAGTGGACGGGTACGCGAGGGGGGTAGCAGAAGGGGACAGGGGCGTGAGGGGGGAAGAGGGAAGGGGACGGACCGTGAGGTGGGAGGGGGACGGGGACGCGAGGGGGAAGCGGAAGGGGACAGGGATGCGAGGGGGGGAAGGGGAAGGGTAGGGGGACGCGAGGAGGAAGGGGGAAGGGGACGCGAGGAGGGACGGGGAAGGGAATGTGAGGGGGCAGGGGAAGGGGATGGGGACACGAGGAGGGAGGGGGAAGGGGACGCGAGGGGGGCAGGGGAAGGGGATGGGGAAGCGAGGGGGAAGGGGAAGGGGACGCGAGGGGGGAAGGGGACGCGAGGGGGAAGGGGACGGGGAAGCAAGGGGGGAAGGGGATGGGGATGTGAGGGGGGAAGGGGACGCGAGGGGGGACAGGGACTCGAGAGGTGAAGGGTAAGTGAGGGGGCAAGGGGACGCGAGGGGGGAAGGGGAAAGGGGAAGGGGACGCGAGGGGGGAAGGGGACAGGGACACGAATGGGGAAGGGGAAGTGGACGCGAGGGGGAAGGGGATGGGGACGTGAGGGGGAAGAGGGAAGCGGAAGGGGACAGGGACGCGAGTGGGGAAGGGGACGGGGATGCGAGGGGGGAAGCGGAAGTGGACAGGGACGCGAGGGGGAAGGGGAAGGGGAGTGGGACGCGAGGAGGGAGGGGGAAGGGAACGCGAGGGGGGCGGGGAAGGGGATGGGGACACGAGGGGGACAGGGGAAGGGGATGGGGAGGCGAGGGGGGATGGGTAAGGGGACGCGAGGGGTGGAAGGGGAAGGTGACACGAGGGGGGAGGGGATGCGAAGGGGATGGGGAAGGGGACGCAAGAGGGGAGGGGCAGGGGGAAGGGGACGTGAGGGGGGAAGGGGAAGTGAGGGGGAAGGGGAAGTGAGGGGGAAGGGGTTGGGGATGCGAGGGGGGAGCAGGAGGGGGAAGGGGACGCGAGGGGGGAAGGGGAAGTGAGGAGGAAGGGGACGCAAGGGGGGAGGGGGAGGGGGAAGGGGATGCGAAGGGGAAGGGGACGGGGAAGCGAGGGTGGAAGGGGAAGGGGAAAGGGCAAGGTGACGCGAGGGGGGAAGGGGAAGGGGACGCAAGGGGTGAAGGGGAAGCGAGGGGGAAGGGGACGCGAGGGGGGAAGGGGAAGGGGACGGGGACGCGAGGGGGGAGGGGGAAGGGACGCGAGGGGGGAGGGGGAAGGGGACGCAAGGGGGAAAGGGGAAGGGGATGTGAGAGGGGAAGGAGACTGCGATGTGAGGGGGGAAGGGGATGGGGACATGAGGGGGGAAGGGGACGGAGACGCGAGGGAGGAAGGGGATGCGAGGGGTGAAGGGGAAGGGGAAGCGATGGTGAAGGGGACATGAGGGGGAGGGGAAGGGGACGTGAGGGGGAAGGTGATGCGAGGGGTGAGGGGGAGGGGGAAGCATACACGAGGGGGAGGGGGGTGGGGGGAAGGGGACAGGAGGGGGGAAGGGGAAGGGGAAGTGAAGGGTAAGGGGAAGGGGACGCGAAGGGTTAAGGGGAATGGGACGTGAGGGGGAAGGGGACGCGAGGGGGAGGGCGGAAGGAGACAGGAGGGGGGAAGGGGATGTGAGGGGGGAGGGGGAAGGGGACGGGAGGGGGGAAGGGGATGTGAGGGGGGAGGGGGAAGGGGACGGGAGGGGGGAAGGGGAAGCGAGGCGGAAAGGGGACGCGAAGGGGGGAAGGTTCAGGGGACGCGAGGGGGGAAGGCAAAGGGGAAGCGAGGGGGATAGCGGAAGGGAGGGGGGAAAGGGACGCCAGGGGGGATGGGGAAGGGGACGGGGACGTGAGGGGGAAGGGGATGGGGACGCGAGGGGGGAAGGGGAAGCGAGGGGGGAAGGGGAAGGGGACGGGGACGTGAGGGGGGAAGGGGACGGGGAATCGAGGGATGAAGGGGATGTGAGGCGGAAGGGGAAGCGAGGGGGGAAGCGGAAGGGGATGGAGATGCGAGGGGGGAATGGGAAGGGGACGGGGACTCGAGGGGTGAAGGGGACGTGAGGGGGGAAGGGAAATGAGGGGGAAGGGGATGTGGACGCGAGAGGGGAAGGGGACACGAGGGGGGAAGGGGACGGGGACTCGAGAGGTGAAGGGGAAGCGAGGGGGAAGTGGAAGGGGACAGGGATGCGAGGGGGAAGGGGAAGGGGAAGCGAGGGGGGAAGGGGAAGGGGACGGGGATGTGAGGGGTGACGGGGATGCAAGGGGTGATGGGGATGCGAGGGGGGAAGGGAAACGAGGGGGAAATGGATGGGGACGCGAGGGGGAAGGGGACGGGGACTCGAGGGCTGAAGGGGACGTGAGTGGGAAGGGGAAGTGAGGGGGAAGCGGAAGGGGACGGGGATGCAAGGGGGAAGGGGAAGTGGACGGGGACGCGAGGGGAGAAGGGGAAGGGGATGTGAGGGGGAAGGGGGAAGGGGACGGGGACCCGAGGGGGGAGGGGAAGGGTAATGGGACCGGGACATGAGGGGGGAAGTGGAAGGGGTCGGGGATGCGAGAGGGGAGGGGGAAGGGGAAGGGGACAGGGACGCGAGGGGGGAAGGGGACGGGGACACGAGGGGGGAAGGGGACGGGGACGCAAGGGGGGAAGGGGACGGGGACGCAAGGGGGGAAGGGGACGGGAACACGAGGGGGGAAGGGGACGGGGACACGAGGGGGGAAGGGGACGGGGACACGAGGGGGGAAGGGGACGGGGACACGAGCGGGGAAGGGTATGTGGACAGGGATGCGAGGGGTGCATGTGAAGGGGCTGGGTAAGCGAGAGGGGAAGTGGAAGGGGACAGGGATGCAAGGGGGGAAGGGGAAGGGGACGCGAGGAGGGAAGGGGACGGGGATGCGAGGGGGAGGGGGAAGGTGACACGAGGGGGAGGGGGTGGGGATGCGAGGGGGAGGGGGAGGGGGAATGGGATGTGAGGGGGAGGGGACGCGAGGGGGCAGCGGATGCGAGGGGGAGGGGAATGGGACATGGGGAAGGGGACGCGAGGGGGGTGCAGGGAAGGGGACGCGAGGGGGAGGGGGAAGGAGACGCGAGAGGGGTGCAGGGAAGGGGACACGGGGGAGGGGGAAGGGGTTGCGAGGGGGGAGGGGGAAGGGGGAGTATGGGGAGGGGAGGCGAGGGGGGAAGGGCCAATAGACAGGCAGAGAGACAAGACTGACCAAACAGTGAGACAGACAGATAGATAGACTAGACAGACAGGCAGGCAGACAGGTAAACAGTCAGACTAGACAGACCAGGCAGATGGAGGACCAGACCAGACCGAGGGACCGGACCAGACAGACAGACCAGAGATTCAGACAGACCAAGCGACAGGCAGACAGACCAGACAGACCGACAAACAGACAGAAATACAAGGCAGACCAGATGGACAGACCGCTAGACAGAGTGACAGCCAGAAAGTGACAGACCAGACAGAACAGACAGATAGACAGAACAGACAAACCAGATGTACAGACAGACAGTCTGATAGACAGACAGAAACACAGACCGACAGACCAGACAGACTAGACTTACAGAACAACAGACAGATAGACAGACCTGACTAGATGGCCCATCAGACAGATAGACCAGGCAGATAGGCAGAGACACAGACAGACAGACAGAAAGACAAGGCAGACCAGATGGACAGACAGACAGTCTGCGAGTCAGACAGACAGATAGACTGAAAAACAGACAGATCGTCAGAGAGATAGCCAGATCAGACAGAAAACAGACTGAGAGACAGGCCAGAAAGACCAGACATAGAGACAGACAGACCAACATTGGTACACTGACAGGCAGACCAGACAGACCAGGTAGACAGACAGACCTAACAGACAGCCCAGACAGACAGAGGGACCTACAGTCAGACATACAGATAGACAGACAGACCAGACTTGCCATACAGACAGACCGACAGACAGACAGACAGAAAGACAAGGCAGACCAGATGGACAGACCACCAGAAAGACAGACAGACAGAAAAACAGAGAGATGGACAGAATGACTGCCAGAAAGAGGCAGAACAGACAGAGCAGACATACAGGTAGACAGTCCGATATACAGACAGAAACACAGAACGAAAGACAGACGGACCGGACAGAACAGACAGACAGACAATTAAGACAGGCCTGACTGGCCAGAAGGACAGACCGACAGAAAGACAGATCGACAGACAGATACCCAAACCAGACAGACAGAGAGACAGACAAGACAGACAGACAGAATGACAGGCAGACCAGACCTGACAGACCAGATTAACAGAACAACAGATAGACAAATAGACCTGACCAGATGGAACATCAGACAGACAGACAAACAGATAGACCAGATAGACCGGCAGACAGACAGACAGACAGACAAAAAGACAATGTAGACCAGATGGACAGACAGGCAGACTGTGAGTCAGACAGACAGTCAGAGAAGAACAGAGAGACAGACAGAGAATCAGCCAGACCAGACAGACAACAGACAGAAAGAGGCAGATCAGACAGATGGACAGATATATTAATAGACAGTCCAGACAGAGACCGGCCGATCTCAATAAATAAATAAATAAACTCAGCAGGTCAGGCAACATCCGTGGAGAGAAATTTCAGGTCGAAACCGTTCTTCAAAACTGGAAAGAAAATGACATAGATCGAAGGCAGGGCTGCGATCGGACCAAAGAAGTAAAAGAGGCAATATAAGGTATTAGAAACCAGATGAGATGGTAATAGGCCAGTGGAGACAAAAGGCAGCTGAGATTAGGTGTGAAGTGTACTGGCAGGTAAGAGACAGCTGCCAGGTGAGAGAGAGAAACAAAAGGAAAAGGGGGGGGTGGAAAGGAAGACCCAAAACACGGGTGGAAAAAATTATAAGTAAAAAAGTAATAGGGGCCGAGGATATGATCTGAAATTGTTGAACTCGATATTGAGTCCGGAAGGCTGCTAAGTGCCTAATCGGAAGATGAGTTGCTGCTCCTCGAGTTTACGTTGAGCTTCCATGAAACAATACAAGAGGCCGAGGACGGTGAGGTCTGAGTGGGAATGGAGCGGTGAATTAAAATGACAGGTGACCGGAAGCTCGGGGTCACCCTTACGGACTGAACGGAGGTGTTCCGCAAAGTGGTCACCCAATCTGCATTTGGTCTCCCCAATGTAGAGGAGACTGCATTGTGAGCAGTGAATACAGTATACTAGATTGCAAGAAGTACAAGTAAATCGCTGTTTCACCCGGAAGGGGTGTTTGGGGCCCTGGACAGTGGGAAGGGGGGAGGTATAGGGGCAGGTGTTACATCTCCTGCGCTTGCACGGGAGGGTGCCAGGCAAAGGGGAAGGGCTGTTTGGGGTGATAGAGGAGTGGACTAGGGTGTCTCGGAGGGAGCGGTCCCTACGGAATGCTGAAAGGGGAGGGGAAGATGTGTTTGGTGGTGGGATCACTTTGGAGGTAGCAGAAATGCCGGAGGATGATCTATTGAATGTGGAGGCTGGTGGTGTGAAAGGAGGACAAGGGGAACCCTATTGTGGTTCCGGGAGGGAGGGGCAGCGGTGAGGGCAGAAGTGCGGGAGATAGAACGGACACGGTCGAGGGCCGTGTCAACCACGGTAGAGGGGAATCCTCGGTGGTGGAAAAAGGAAGACATGTCGGAAGCACTGGTGTGGAAGGTGGCATCGTCAGAGCAGAGACGGATAAACTGGGAGAATGGAATAGAGTCCTTACAGGAGGCGGAGTGGGAGGAAGTGTAGTCCAGGTAGCTGTGGGAGGCAGTGGGCTTGTAGTGAATATTGGTCGATAACCTATCCCCAGAGATGGAGATGGAGAAGTCGAGGAAGGGAAGGGAAGCATCAGAGATGGACCATATGACAAACTAGATGGGCCAGACAAAAAGCCCGACAGACAGATTGGATAGAACGACATAGAGAAATACAGACAGAGAGACAGACAGACAGACAGATAGACAGACCAGATGGTCCAGACAGACAGACAGACAGACCAGAGGGACAGACGAGACTGACTGACAGACCGACAGACAGAGGGGCATATAGACACACAGACCAACAGACATGACAGATAGACAGCCATATCAGACAGATGGACCAACTGAGCCAATAGATCGAGAGATCGACAGACAGACAGACAGAAGAGACAGATGGACCAGACAGAACAGAAAGACAGACAGACAAACCGACAGACATACCAGAGAGACAGGCCGGACAGTCAGACAGACCAGACAGAGAGACAGACAGGCCGGCAGACAGACTGACTGACAGACAGACATATTAATAGACAGATAAGACAGTCCAGACAGACAGACCGATAGACCAGAGAGACCAGACATACAAATAGACAGTCTGAAAGACAGGCAGACCAGACAAGTACACAGACAGACCAGCAGACTAACAGACAGACCAGGTAGATAGACAGATGTGCAGACAGACAGAACTAACAGACTGTCCAGACAGACACACTGACAGACAGACAGCCCTACCGTCAGACATACAGACAGACCAGACAGACCAGATGGGCCAGACAGAAAGACAGACAGACAGGCAGACAGACAATCCAGACAGACAGAACAGACTGACAGAAAGGCAGACTGATATACAGACAGAGAGACAGACTGACAGACTGACAGACTGACAGACAGATTGGACAGAACGACAGACAGAAAGACAGACCAGATGGTCCAGACAGACAGACAGATGAGACCGACTGACAGACCGAAAGGCAGACAGAGGGGCATATAGACAAACTAGACAGACCAGAGACACACACAGACCAACAGACATGACAGGCAGACAGCCAGATCAGATAGATAGACCAACTGGTCCAATAGACCGAGAGACCGACAGACAGACAGTCACATCAGGCAGAACAGACAGACGGACCAGATAGAACAGGCAGACAAACCGACCGACCGACAGACAGACAGTCCAGAGAGACCAGGTAGATAGACAGACGTGCAGACAGACAGAACTACCAGACAGTCCAGACAAACCAGGCACAGACAGACAGGCAGGCAGACAGACAGACCGACAGACAGAACAGACAGAGAGGTAGAGAGACAAACCAGACACACACTGAATAACAGACAGACAGTCCATCCAGAGAGATAGACAGACAAACCGAGAGACTGACAGACAGATCATACAGAACAGACAGACAGACCAACAAACAGAGAGACAGACAAGTCAGACCTGGCAGTCAGACAAACAGACCAGACAGAACAGAGAGACCAACAGACAGACATGCAGAGAAGACTGACCTGACAGTGAGACAGACAGATAGACAGACCAGACAGACAGACAATCCAGACAGACATACAGACTAGACAGGCAGATGGACTGGCAGACAGAAAAACAGACAGACAGAGAGACAAGACAGGACTGACAGTCAGACAGACAAACAGAAAGGCAGACCAGACAGACAGACAGGCCGACTGGCAGACCATACAGATCAGACAGACCAGACAGACTGACAGACAGACAGAGGAGAACCAGAGCTAGAATGACAGACAGACAGACAGAGACAGACCAGCGAGACACACAGACCAACAGACAGAAAGACAGCCAGAAGAGATAGACCAACAGACCAGATAGACAGACAGACCAAGAGCCAGAATGACAGACAGGCAGACTGACCAACAAACAGAGAGACAGTCCAGTCAGACCCGACAGTCAGACAAGCAGACTGACAGACAACCAAATCAGACAGACCAACAGACAGACAGACAAGACAGACCTGACAGTGAGACAGACAAGACAGACAGACCGACAGGCAGACAGACTAGAAAGACAGACAGATGGAAAGCCAGACCAGCCAGACAGACAAGACAGACAGAACGACAGACAGACAGACCAGATAGACAGATGAAACTGACAGTAAGACCGACAGAAAGACAGAGGCAGACAGACAAACCAGACAGACCAGCAGACAGACAGACAGCAAGACCAGATAGACAGACAGAACGAGAGACTGTCAGACAGACAGACAGAAAGATGGATCAGACTGAACAGACAGACAGATAGACCAAGAAGCAGAGGGACAGACAAGTCCGACCTAACAGTCAGTGAAACAGAGCAGACAGACAAGACTGACCTAACAGTGAGACAGACAGATAGATAGACCAGACCGACAGGCAGACAGACAGACTAGACAGACCAGACAGACAGACTAGACAAACAGATGGACAACTAGACCAGACAGAGGGACCAGACAGACAGACCAGAGATACAGACAACCCAGCGACAGGCAGACAGACCAGACCAGATGGACCATCAGATAGACAGACAGACCAGACAGACCGATAAACAGACAGAATGACAAGGCAGACCAGATGGACAGACTGCTAGACAGAGTGATAGCCTGAAAGTGACAGACCAGACAGACCAGATAGACAGAACAGACAGACAGTCTGATAGACGGACAGAAACACAGACCGACAGACAGACAGACCAGACAGAACAGACAGACAGAGAGGCAGCGATGCAAACCAGACAGAACAGAGAGAGACACTGAATAACAGACAGGCAGTTCGTCCCGAGAGACTGACAGACATACATCCAGACAGATCATACAGAACAGACAGACAGACCAACAAACAGAGAGACAGACAAGTCAGACCTGACAGTCAGACAAACAGACAGACAGATGGATCTGACAGAACAGACAGGCAAGCAGAGAGAAAAAACAGATGTAACAACGAGACACACTGAATAACAGAATGAGAGACAGCCCATCTAGACAGATAGACTGACAGATAGAGAGACCGGCAGACAGGCATACAGACAGATCATGCACAACAGACAGACAGACCAACAAACATAGAGACAGACAAATCAGACCTTGCAGACAGACCAACAGACAGACATGCAGAGAAGACTGACCTGACAGTGAGATGGACAGATAGACAGACCAGACAGATAGACAATCCATACAGACATACAGACTAGACAGACGGAATGGCAGACTGAAGAACAGACAGACAGAGAGATGAGACAGGCCTGACAGACAGACAAACAGAAAGGCAGACCAGACAGGCAGACCATACAGATCAGACAGACCAGACAGACAGATCAGCAGATAGACAGAGGAGAATGAGAGCTAGAATGACAGACAGACAGAGACAGACAGAGACAGACCAGAAAGACAGACAGACAAACCAGACAGGCCAGCAAGACACACAGACCAACAGACAGATATACAGCCAGAACAGATAGATGGACCAACAGACCAGATAGACAGACAGACCGAGAGACTGACAGACAGAGAGTCAGATCAGACAGACAGACAGACTGACCAACAAACAGAGAGACAGTCAAGTCAGACCTGACAGTCTGACAGGCAGACAGACAGACCAGACAGAACAGACAGACCAACAGACAAGACAGACCGGACAGTGAGACAGACCAAAACGCCAACAGACAAACAGACAGGCTGACAGGCAGACAGACTGACAAGACAGACAGACCAGAAAGACAGACAGACGGAAAACCAGACCAGGCAGATGGACCAGACAGCTAGAATGACAGACAGACAGACCAGATAGACAGATGAGACCAACAGTAAGACCGACAGACAGACAGCCAGAATAGACTAACAGACCAGATAGACAGACCAAGAGACTGACAGACAGAGAGTCAGATCAGACAGAACAGACAGGCAGACTGACCAACAAACAGAGAGACAGTCAGGTCAGACCTGACAGTCTGACAGGCAGACAGACAGACAGACCAGACAGAACAGACAGACCAACAGACAAGACAGACCGGACAGTGAGACAGACCGAAACGCCGACAGACAGACAGACAGACAGACAAACAGACAGGCTGACAGGCAGACAGACTGACAAGACAGACAGACAGACCAGAAAGACAGACAGACAGAAAACCAGACCAGGCAGACGGACCAGACAGCTAGAACAACAGACAGACAGACCAGATAGACAGACGAGACCAACAGTAAGACCGACAGACAGACGGAGAGGCAGACAGACAGCCTGAACAGACAGATAGACTAACAGACCAGATAGACAGACCAAGAGACTGACAGACAGAGAGTCAGATCAGACAGAACAGACAGACAGACTGACCAACAAACAGAGAGACAGTCAAGCCAGACCTGACAGTCTGACAGGCAGACAGACAGAACAGACAGACCAACAGACAGACAAGAAAGACCGGACAGTGAGACAGACCGAAACACCGACAGACAGACAGACAGACAGACAAACAGACAGGCAGGCAGACTGATCAGATAGACAGACAGACGGAAAACCAGACCAGACAGATGGACCAGACAGCTACAACGACCGACAGACAGACCAGATAGACAGACGAGACCAACAGTAAGACCGACAGACAGACAGAGAGGCAGACAGACAGCCAGAACAGACAGATAGACTAACAGACCAAGAGACTGACAGACAGAGAGTCATATCAAACAGAACAGACAGACAGACTGACCAACAAACAGAGAGACAGTAAAGTCAGACCTGAGAGTCAGACAAGCAGTCTGACAGACAGACAGTTAGACAGACCAGACAAAACAGACAGACCAACAGACAGACAGACAAGACGGAGCTGACAGTGAGACAGACAGATAGACTGGCAGACAGACAGAGCAAAAAATGGAGTAGACAGGTAGGCCAACAGGCGAGAAAGGCAGACAGCCGAGAAAGACAGACAGACCAGACAGACGGACCAGACAGCGAGAACGACAGACAGTCAGACAGACCAGATAGACAGATGAGACTGACAGTAAGACCGACAGACAGACGGAGAGGCAGACAGACAAACCAGAAGGTATGGAGTAAAAGGTAAAGTAGTAAAAGGGGAAAAAACAGGAACTAAGTGTCACAAAACATATTTGAAAGTTTTTTTATCTGAATGCACGTAGCATTCGTAACAAAATAAATGAGTTAACGGCACAAATAACTACATATGGGTATGATCTTGTGGCCATTACAGAAACATGGCTGCAGGGTGACCATGACTGGGAATTAAACATACCAGGTTATTTAACAATCAGGAAGGACAGGCAGGAAGGGAGGGGAGGTGGGGTGGATATGTTAATAAAGGAAGGAATCACTATAATACAGAGAAATTATATTGGGTCAAAGGAGCAGGGTAGTGAAACAGTTTGGGTGGAGATAAGGAATAATAAGGGGAAAAAAACACTAGTGGGCGTAGTCTATAGGCCTCCAAACAGTTGCAACTCTGTTGGACGGAGTATTAATCAGGAAATAGTTGAGGCTTGTAATAAGGGAACAGCTATAATTATGGGGGATTTTAACTATCATATTAACTGGACAAATCAAATTGGGCAGAGCAGCCTTGAGGATGAGTTCATTGAGTGTATTAGGGATGGGTTTCTTGAGCAGTATGTAACTGAACCGACCAAGGGGGCAAGCAACCTTAGATTTGGTCCTGTGTAATGAGACAGGATTAATTAAAAATGTCCCAGTACAGGATCCCCTTGGAATGAGTGACCATAACATGGTTGAATTCCATATTCAAGTAGAGGGTGAGAAGGTTGGATCTCAAACAAGTGTGCTGAGCTTGAATAAAGGAGACTATGAAGGTATGAGAGCGGAATTGATTAGAGTGGACTGGGAAAATAGATTAAAGGGTAAGACGGTACATGATCAGTGGTGTACATTTAAGGAGTTATTTTACAACTTCCAAAAAATATATATTCCACTGAGGAAAAAAGGGTGCAAAAGAAAAGGTAGCCATCCGTGGCTAAGTAAAATAATTAAGGATAGTATCCGACTAAAAACAAGGGCATATAAGGTAGCCAAATCTAGTGGGAGGATAGAAGATTGGGAAGTCTTTAAAAGACAGCAAAAAATGACTCAAAGATTGATTAAGAAAGGGAAGATAGATTATGAAAGTAAATTAGCAAAAAATATAAAAACAGATAGCAAAAGTTGCTATAGTTATATAAAAAGAAAAAGGGTGGCTAAAGCAAATGTTGGTCCCTTAGAGGATGAGACCGGGAAAGTAATGGTGGGAAACATGGAGATGGCAAAAACGCTGAACAAATATTTTGTATCAGTCTTTATGGTAGAGGACACTAAGAATATCCCAACACTGGACAAAAAGGGGGCTCTAGGGGGAGAGGAGTTAAATATGATTAAAATCACTAAGGAAGTGGTACTTGGTAAAATAATGGGACTCAAGCCTAATAAATCCCCTGGACCTGATGGCTTACATCTTAGGGTCTTGAGGGAAGTGGCGGTAGGGATTGTGGATGCATTGGTAATAATTTTCCAAAACTCCCTGGACTCAGCAAAGGTCCCGGCAGAATGGAAAACTGCTAATGTAACACCCTTATTTAAAAAGGGTAGTAGGCAGAAGGCTGGAAACTATAGACCTGTTAGCCTAACATCTGTGGTTGGTAAAATGTTAGAGTCCATTATTAAGGAGACAGTAATGGGACATTTGGATAAACATGATTTAATAGGACAAACTCAGCATGGTTTTATGAAGGGGAAGTCATGTTTGACAAATTTGCTTGAGTTCATTGAGGAAGTAACATGCAGGGTGGATAAAGGAGAACCAGTGGACGTAGTGTATTTAGACTTCCAAAAGGCATTTGACAAGGTGCCACACAAAAGATTATTGCTCAAGATAAAAAATCACAGGATTGGGGGTAATATTCTGGCATGGATAGAGGATTGGCTATCTAACAGAAAGCAGAGAGTTGGGATAAATGGTTCATTCTCAGACTGGCAATCAGTAACTAGTGGTGTTCCGCAGGGGTCAGTGCTGGGTCCCCAACTCTTTACAATCTATATTAACGATTTGGAGGAGGGGACCGAGTGTAACATATCAAAGTTTGCAGATGATACTAAGATGGGAGGGAAAGTAGTGAGTGAGGAGGACATAAAAAACCTGCAAAGTGACATAGACAGGCTAAGTAAGTGGGCAGAGATTTGGCAGATGGAATACAATACTGGAAAGTGTGAGGTTATGCACTTTGGCAGGAAAAATCATAGAGCAAGTTATTATCTTAATGGCAAGAACCTGGAAAGTACTGTAGTACAAAGTGATCTGGGGGTCCTGGTGCACGAAACTCAAAAAGTTAGTATGCAGGTGCAGCAAGTGATCAAGAAGGCCAATGGAATGTTGGCTTTTATTGCTAGGAGGCTAGAATATAAAAACAGGGAGGTATTGCTGCAGTTATACAAGGTATTGGTGAGACCGCACCTGGAATACTGCATACAGTTTTGGTGTCCATACTTAAGAAAAGACATACTTGCTCTCGAGTCAGTACAAAGAAGGTTCACTTGGTTAATCCCGGGGATGAGGGGGTGGTCATATGAGGAGAAGTTGAGTAGATTGGGACTCTACTCATTGGAGTTCAGAAGAATGAGAGGCGATCTTATTGAAACATATAAGATGGTGAAGGGACTTGATCGGGTGGATGCGGTGAGGATGTTCCCAATGATGGGTGAAACTAGAACTAGGGGGCATAATCTTAGAATAAGGGGCTGCTCTTTCAAAACTGAGATGAGGAGAAACTTATTCACTCAGAGGGTGGTAGAGTTGTGGAATTTGCAGCCCCAGAAAGCTGTGGAAGCTACATCATTAAATAAATTTAAAACAGAAATAGATAGTTTCCTAGCAGTAAAGGGAATTAAGGGTTACGGGGAGCGGGCAGGAAATTGGACATGAGACTAGGTTCGGAATGGTCATGGCCCTGTGGGTAGTGGAGCAGGCCCAGGGGCCGTGTAGCCTGGTTCTGCTCCTACTTCTTGTGTTCTAATTCTGTGTTCGATTTCAGGAGATGGTTTTACTCCTGTTCTTGGCTGGGGTGGAGATCGCCTTTACAGATGGTAAGTACTGTAGAAAATATAGGGACAGAGTGATCTCCTGGACGAGTTTCGATTGCCTAGATGGGTCGGAGAGGAATTTCCCAGATTTTTTCTCCCAAATTGGCCATTGGGTTTTTTATCTGGTTTTTCGCCTCTCCCGGGAGATCACATGGGTTCGGGTGGGATGGAGAGTGATAGAAGATTGAATGGTGGAGCAGGCTCGAGGGGCCGATTGGCCTACTCCTGCTCCTATTTCTTATGTTCTTATGTTATGTTTTCAGACAGACCAGAGAGACACACAGACCAACAGACAGAGAGCCAGAACAAACAGATACAACAACAGACCAGATAGACAGTCAGACCGAGAGACCATCAGCTAGACAGACAGACGGATCAGACTGAACAGAGAAACAGACAGACCAACAAACAGAGAGACAGACAATTTAAACCTAAGCGTCAGACAAACAGACCAGACAGATCAGACAGACCAATAGAGAGACAGACAGGAGGCTTGCCAAACTCACAGACTGGCGGCGGCATTCCATAGCCATGTCATGATCCAAAAAGTGACACGGCAAGAGGAAGCTGTTGATTAAGTTAATAGTGTATAAGGTTTAGAAGGTATTAATTTTGTGGTTTATAGTTTCTAAGGTCTCTGTTGTGTAGCGGGGAGTGCAAGTAAACCAGGGCCCTTGAGTATATCATTTAATTGTAGTGTAATTAGTGGGATTAATTTGATTTAATTAATTTGAATTAATTAAAGGGTAAGTCATGGCAGCACAGCTCGGCCCCGTGGCATGCTCCTCCTGCACTATGTGGGAAATCAGGGACACTTTGTGTTCCTTTAACCATGTTTGCGGGAAGTGTATCCAGCTGCAGCTACTGACAGACCGCATTGCGGTGCTGGAGCGGCGAATGGATACATACTGGAGCATTCACGATGCTGAGGACATTGTGGATAGCACATTTATGGAGTTGGTCAAACCGCAGGTAAAGGCTGCACAGGCAGGAAGGGAATGGGTGACCACCAGGCAGAGTAGTAGGCACAGGCAGGTAGTGCAGGGGTCGCCTCTGGCCATCCCCCTCTCAAACAGATATACTGCTTTGGATATTGTTGGAGGAGATGGCTTATCGGGGGAAGGCAGCAGCAGCCAACTTCCTGGCACCATGGGTGGTTCTGCTGCACAGGACGGGAGGAAAAAGAACAGGAGAGCTATAGTGATAGGGGATTCTATTGTAAGGGGAATAGATAGGCGTATCTGCGGTTGCAAACAAGACTCCAGGATGGTATGTTGCCTCTCTTGTGCAAGGGTCAAGGATGTCCCAGAGCAGCTGCAGGGCATTCTGGAGGGGGAGGGTGAACATCCAGTTGTTGCGGTGCATATAGGTACCAATGATATATGTAAAAAACGGGATGAGGTCCTAAAAGCTGAATATAGGGAGTTAGGAGGTAAATTAAAAAATAGGACCTCAAAGGTTGTAATCTCAGGATCGTTACCAGTGCCACTTGCTAGTCAGAGTAGAAATAGAAGGATATATCAGATGAATAAGTGGCTAGAGGAATGGTGCAAGGGGTAGGGATTCAAATTCTTGGGGCATTGGAACTGGATCTGGGGGAGGTGGGACCAGTAAAAACTGTAGGGTTTGCACCTGGGCAGGACCGGGACCGATGTCCTAGGGGGAGTGTTTGCTATTGCTGTTGGAGCGGGTTTAAACTAAAATGGCAGGGGGTTGGAAAGCTGTGCTGGGAGACAGGAGAAAGGGAAGCAAGGATACAAGCAAAACACACGAAGGAGAAAAGCAGAAGTGGAAGGCAGAGAAATCAAGGGTGTAAATCAAACAGGTTCTCAGTGAATAATAATTCTAAAAGGACTGAGAGGGTTAAAAAAAAAGCCTGAAGGCTTTGTGTCTTAATGCGGAGAGCATTCGTAATAAGGTTGATGAATTAGCTGCGCAAATAGATGTAAACGGATATGATATAATTGTGATTACGGAGACAAGGCTCCAGTGTGACCAAGGCTGGGAATTCAACATCCAGGAGTATTCAATACTCAGGAAGGACAGGCAAAAAGGAAAAGGCGGTGGGGTAGCATTGCTGGTTAAAAAGGAGATTAACACAATAGTAAGGAAGAAGACTATTAGTTCTGATGATGTGGAATCTGTATGGGTAGAGCTGAGAAATACAAAGGGGCAGAAAACGTTAGTGGGAGTTTTATGCAGACCTGAAACAGTAATGCTGATGTTGGGGATGGCATTAAATGGAAAATGAGAGATGCGTGCAATAAGGGCACAGCAGTTATCATGGGTGACTTTAATCCACATATAGATTGGGCTAACCAAATTAGTAACAATACTGTGGAGGAGGAATTCCTAGAGTGTATGCGGGATGGTTTCCTGTGCCAATATGTTGAGGAACCAACTAGAGATCAGTTCATCTTAGACTGGGTATTATGTAGTGAGAAAGGATTAATTAGCAATCTTGTTGTGCGAGGCCACTTGGGGAGGAGCGATCATAATATGATAGAATTCTTCATTAAGATGGAGGGTGAAGTAGTTCACTCAGAGATTAGGGTCCTGAATTTAAATAAAGGAAACTACGATGGTAAGAGGTGCGAGCTGGCTAGGATGGATTGGGGAACGTTACTTAAAGGGTTGATGGTGGATAGGCAATGGCAAGCATTTAAAGATCGCATGGATGAACTACAGAATTTGTTCATCCCTGTCTGGCATAACAATAAAACAAAAAAGGTGGCTGAACCGTGGCTAACAAGGGCAATTAGGGATAGCACAAGATCCAAGGAGAGGACATATAAATTGGACAGAAAACGCAGCAAACCTGAGGATTGGGAGCAGTTTAGGATTCAGCAACGGAGGACACATGGATTAATTATGAGTGGGGAAATAGATTATGAGAGTAAACTTGCAAGGAACATAAAACCTGACTGTAAATGCCTCTATATATATCTGAAGAGAAAAAGATTGGTGAAGTCAAGCGTAGGTCCCTTGCAGTCAGAATCAGGGGAATTTATAATGGGAACAAAGAAATGGCAGACCAACTAAATACATATTTTGGTTCTGTCTTCACAATGGAGGACACAAATAACCTCCCAGAGATGTCAGGGAACATATGGTCTAATGAGAGGGAGGAACTGAATGAAATCAGTATTTTAGGGAAATGTTGTTAGGAAAATTGACGGGATTGAAGGCCGTTAAATCCACAGGGCCTGATAATCTACATCCTAGGGTACTTAAGGAAGTGGCCCTAGAAATAGTGGATGCATTACTGATCATCTTCCAAAATTCTATAGACTCTGGAACTGTTCCCATGGATTGGAGGGTAGCTAATGTAAACCCACTATTTAAAAAAGGTGGCAGAGAGAAAACAGGGAATTATAGACCGGTAAGCCTGACATCGGTAGCGGGGAAAATGCTAGAGTCCAATATAAAAGATGTAATAGCAGAGCATTTGGAAAACAGTGACAGTGTAGGGGGGGCTTCTTTTAACTGATTTAAGGTAATTTACCTGGTCAGGCAGCTTTGCCTGCGCTCTGACCAATTTCCAATAAACCAATTTTCAAACAGCGGTTTCGAATCGCTACCCCACCTTCCAGTTCTGACAAGAGGACTTATAATTAATGACATATTAAAACGAACAAGTGGTTTTGATGTGAAAAAGTCAAACTTTTATTAAACTAAAGAAACTATATTCAAATATTAAACCATACCACACGAACACAGTAATTACAGTAAAATTGCTTAAATGGGGGAAAAAGACGGCAAAAACGAGGGGTAAGTAGCTACAATGTTCATTAAACAATCTTAGCAATATCCCCTTAATCACCATCCCTTAACTCCTTACTAGGGTGCTTTGCTGAGGAGTCAGAAACTCTGCTCACATGTGGTCCAGCGAAGTGAGAGGGAGAGAGAGAGAGAGGCTCACCTGTGATCCCAGGAAGTAAAGAGAGAGTGATAGCTTCTCAGCAGCTATCATATATACCTTGTGAGCCCCCTCCCCCCTCTGCTGTTTGCCTGTCTGGGAAATTTGCGCCCAAAAGTTCCAATTCACAAGAGAAAAGCTGTGATTGGCTAACTCAAAGTGGTTGGACTGGGTTAGTGTCTGCACTGTGGGGCCGAAATGATCCCGCCCACTTCCGGAGTTCACCTGGGCTAAAACAAAAGAGAATGCAACGACCCTATTGTACAGAATGCTAGGTGATTTAAACCCATTCAATTCTTAAAACGGTTGCCTTTCAAAAGTCCATTCCAGGGTTTTAGTCTCTCATTGTGTGTCTGAGTAGTTTTGAATGGCTGTGTCAACATAGCAGTTTCAAATCGATTGTCTTGCGGTCAATTCTCAAGTGGGCAAATCTCTTATGTAAATAAACAACTTCAAGTGCTTCTGAAGGAAACCTCCCTTTGATTGGCAGGTCTGACTCACAGCCCCTGTATCCGCCCCCTTTTTGACACAGACAACATTACAAGCTGTAGACGCTTTCCAAACCCCACAGTTCTTGGCCAATGCTTTCTGTGGCCATTTTAAAACCTTTTGTGATTGCCCAAACTCCAGGGAACGATATTATTAATAAAGTACTGTCTTCGGATGTGTGAATATTTTCCACAGAGCTCCACGACTCCCATGTTGTCCATGTTCTTTCCATCTCCGAACAGTCTTTTGCAGTTCTGGCACATTTTAAAAACATTGTAGACAGGTCCCATCACCCAATTCTTCATCCACGATGTGGACCAATCTTTTCAATGTTCAGGGAAAATAGGGGAAATTTTGCAACCCCTACATTCCCCTCTTTTGATACTCCCAACTTGCTTGTAGTATCAACTCGAAGGAGTGAGCAACATTTTCAGACCCCCTCACAAACAACCATCCCCTGTATTTACCTAACAGCTATCTGCCACTGATCCCCCAAACCGTCCTTTCCCCTAAAATTCGAGAAAACCGTGGTACGGTAGGCGTCTTACAGATACATCAGTTTTACAATAAGGGGTCGCATACCCCTGCATTACTTGTAAAATTATACAATGTAAACCAAATTTACAAACACCTTTTACATTATAACTTATTATGAAATGTAATCAAAATGATCCCAAGCACAGAGAGGGTCCTACGCCTCTGCTCAACTTGGGGCTGCAACACAAAATACAAAAAAATGTAACATTTGAAACAACATGCTTAAATGAAACCCTGACCATTACGTGCCGATGATGGGTCGCAAAATTCGAGTGGGTATTGCTCCTCCCACCCGGGCAGTAAAAGTACCTTCCACCCCCCCTTGATTGTCTTAAACTTTAAAACAGGCAGAATGGATTTACAGACCAGCCTTCTCCGCCAGCCCCGAGCCATTCCCTTGTCCTTTTGTGGAGGCGGGGTACCCCTCATGTTTAAATTTCCTGGCACAGACCGAGACCGGGGAGTATGAGATCTCGACTCCCAGTCCCTCCCCCTCCCATCTTCCCTCGACTGGCTGCAGAAAATGATGGGTGCCTGTGTGGCGGCTCTCCCTGGCCCCACACAAACTTGGATCCCAGATCCGGCCACCCACTCATCCTTCCCAGCCACACTTACCCTCTTTGCCCGTGGGTCCCCGGGTGAGTTCCTCCCTCCCCAGACTGCACCCACGCGACTCTTGGGTCTCCCCCTCCTCTATGCAATCTTTCCCGGGCCATCACCACCCACCCCCGGGGAACGCGTCCCTATCTCAAGGCGTCCGTGCTTCCCCATCATGACTCAACAGCGAGGTCTCCCGCAAGTGAACTTTGGTCAGGATAGTGCTGGGTTGGGGCCCGTGCCGCACCCAGCTGGGGCCATCTCCTCCCCGTAGGAGGAGTAGGCAAGTTCCTCCAGACCCTGTCCGGTTTTTCCCGAAGATCGCTGCGGGGTTTCCCTCTGGATTCGTCCAGTGGCGAGGTGATCCCCAACATTCTGTCTCCGTATCTTCACTCGATGCCCAGCTTGGGCTGGGCAAACAGGGCTGCTTCATTTTCCAATCTCCTGCAAAAGCTTAAAAGGACATGCAGCCAGGTCTCACTGACCTGCTGCCTTAGGTGGAGACATGGTCGGGTCCCTTGACCTCGGACCAAAATGCAAACATTCGGCACACATGTAAACTTAAACTCTTTAAACTTAATGATAAACCTAGTTATGTCAACAAAACTTAAAATACACCTTAAAAGCACGCTATATGCACACCAAAGCTGTAATACAGATGCCGCCCATCTCCGGATGGCCAGACTAATCTCTGGCACTGTCACAAATTGCTCCTGGCTGCAGTGAAGCTGGACTGCCTCCTGTCTCTGGTGCCCCGCAGCTTATGGCTGTTGAGTGGGGACCCCTGTTCTTTGACTTCTCTCTGGTTTGGGAGACCGCCTTACTCCACTGTAAAGTGGGTGACCATCATGTCTCGGGCTCGCGGGCCCGCTGAGACCTTCTGAGGGGTGTCTCAGTGGGGGAAACTTTGGCTGGCGGACCCTGAGCTTGGGTCACAGCCCTAGCTGGCTGGGAGCCTTCTCCCCCTGGTGCCAACAGCCTGCACTGTATAAGATACCTGGCAGCCTACCGGTACTCCAGGTTTGCCTCCTTTTCCCTGCCCACTCCTGTGCTGGGGGCAGGTATTCCCTCGCCACCCACTGCTGGTGGCTGCAAATCCTCCTCTCCAGGTCCACAACCTGGTGCCAGCTCCCCCTCTGTGTCCCCTGTAAGAGGGATTGCTATCTCTGCTTCCCCAGGGTCCCACATCATTGGGGGAAACCATTCTAGAGGCTGGCTGGGAAGCTGGTCCCTTTAGACAGGCGAGTGCACCTGCACAAACCTCCTGAAAAAGAGCCACTGTGGTCCCGTCGGCAACTGCGCCTGCGCAGACCTCCTCTTCGGAGTCCCGCTGCAGAGGCTGTGAAGCCACTGGCTTCAAACAGGCGTCTGCGCCTGCGCGGGAAAACTTAGGAAGAGCTGCTGGGGTGCCGCAGGCGACTGAGCCTGCACGGACAAGCACTTTACAGCGCTGGGGAACTGCTACACTAGCGCAGTCAACCGCGCCTGCGCGTTCGGTCTATTTAAAAAAGGTTGGAAGAACCGCTGGGTCTTCCAAGCAGGCTTCTGCGCCTGCGCGTCTATTCTGGGAAGTGGGGATCTTTAAACGGCCGACTGCACTTGCGCACTCGGCCTCGCAGAGGAAAGGAGTCGCTGGGTGTTCCGGGTTCGCGACTGCGACTGCACCTGCACGAACCTCCTGTTTGCAAAACTCTCCCTCGGGCGCGCGACCGCGCCTGCGTGGGAAAACTGAGTAAGGGCCTCCCGGAGTTGTGGGTCCGCAACTGTGCCTGCATGAACCCGGTGTTGGGGAACATTTTCCCTCAGGCGCTCGACTGCGCCTGTGCGGGAAAAGTTAAGAAAATCCGCCGGGGGTACGTGCTGTGGAACCGCGCTTGCACGAACCTGATCCTGGCAAAACTCTCCCCTCAGGCGCATGACTGCGCCTGTGCGAACCTTCTGCTCAGACCACTGGGGTATTCCCGTCTCCAGACCAGCGACTGTGCATGCGCGGGCAGTCTCCAAGCGATCTGTGAATGGATGGGCAGCAGCCTGCTGATTTCTGATTCCAGGCTGCTGTTTCTCCATTTCTAAGCCACATAACCTTTCCAAATTTAAACTTTGGTTTGAATTAGGGTCCCACTGGGGTAGGGAAGTGTCCCAATTTGTGGGCTGGACAACTTTACCCTTAAAACAAGCCACAGTGCCTGTCTTTACAGGCGGTGAACTTGAACTTGTCTGGTGGGCAAACTCATGTTCTCTTACCCGGGTGGCTTTAAATGGGGAATTTTGGACTTGGACCTGCCTTTGGTTTGGGGCCAAAACTATCCCCTGTGTGCCTCCCTTGTCCCAGATTTCTGCTACTGGACCTGCTCTACAGGGGCCATGATCTACTTCCTCAATCCTTAGGTCCCAGGCCAGCTTATAAGCAGCCTTTACTTCCCTAACCTTCTCCTGCTCTGTTACTTCTGAGGTGAGGCGGGCATTCTCTTCCCGCAGTCTCATCTCACTCCTCTTTGCTTCTATGATTTGGTACTTTAGGAATTCTATCTCGTTCCTTCCATGGCTTTTTCCCTCGCTAGCTTCTTGGGTGAGGTGTGCGATTTCCTCCTGTAGCCTCATCTCACAGTCCCTTGCCTCTGTGACTTCCTGCACAAGGTGCTCTATAAATGCCTGGCATTTTGTGACCTCTAGTGTGAGGCGTGCATTCTCCCGCACCCTCATTCCACTAGCTCTGGCCTCATACACCTCTCTGAGGCATTCTACCTCTGCCAGGCATTTTTCAAGCTGGGACTTCCGATTCTTGGCCTCTTCAACCTCCTCCTGCACCCTCTTCTCACCCTCCTTAACCCAGCCACCTATACCATGATAGGTCAGCCTACACACTGCTGCTAACATCCGCAGGGCTACCCACATACTGAAAAAAATGAGAGAAACAAGAGCTGATGCTTTCTTCAGATCCAGACCACTTATCATATCAAGACCGGCCTCTTGTCCTGCCGCGGTCGCCATTTTGTAGGGGGGGCTTCTTTTAACTGATTTAAGGTAATTTACCTGGTCAGGCAGCTTTGCCTGCACTCTGACCAGTTTCCAATAAACCAATTTTCAAACAGCGGTTTCGAATCGCTGCCCCACCTTCCAGTTCTGACAAGAGGACTTATAATTAATGACATATTAAAACGAACAAGTGGTTTTGATGTGAGAAAGTCAAACTTTTATTAAACTAAAGAAACTATAATTGTAATGTATATACCTTTAAGGGGGGAACTACTTTTTACAGCTCATGTATACTGTAGTACCGGCAGTGACCACACCTGTATATAGCACTGAGTAGTAATCTGTACAGGCAGTTCCAGTGTGAGCCACGTTTAGTAAACACCTGTTGTACCATTTCTCCTGCAGTCTGTGTCTTATTATATACGGACACAACATTGGCGGCGAGGCAAGTTCGAACCTACCTGCAACCTACCAGGGATTCGTTCCTGGAGATCAGTGGATTGGAGGTCAAGGCCAGAGACTCAGGCGTCGACCACGGGCAACCGCCCAGTCATCCAGCAGAGGCTCGAGAATTGCAGGGGAGGCTGTCGAGAGCCAGGCTTGGCTTTCCAGTCGAGGTGGTCCAGCGAAACGGGCTGGCAACAGGTAGTGCGCAGACCCTTCCTGGACAGCAGCGGGCTAGAGCCCAACCGAGCGGCACAGCAAAGGGCTGAGCAGCGTCGACAGGGGAGAAAGAGAGAGGGCAGAGCGCACAGGGTGCAGCCGGTGTACAGGGGCCGAGCAGCGTCAAAGAGAGGGAGAGAGAGATGCGCAGAAACCCGTGAGGTGCCGCCATTGCCGTGAGGACAGCCGAGAGTGGCGTTGGCAGCAGCGCAGGAGAAGCACGCAAAACCTACAGGGCGTCGCCATTGCCACGAGGACCGCTGGGAGCGGCATTGGCAGCAGCGGGGGAGGAAGGAAAGCGTGGGAGATGCCATTTTAAGCCAATGGGAGATGCCATTTTAAACCACACCTAATATGCCGAAGAGTGGCAGTATCACTGCATTTGACAATGAAGTCAAAGATTGGACTACATATGTCAAATGAATAGAGGTGTACTGCAAGGCAAATGAGGTGTCAGATGACAAGAAAGCGTCGGTATTGTTAAATTTAATGGGTGCAAAGATGTATGGTTTATTACAAAATCTAGTAACCCCAACGAAGCCAATGGAAAAAAGTTTTGAAGACTTAGTAACGATACTACAGGAACATTTAAACCCCACACCGCTGCTGATAGCAGAAATATTCACGTTTCACAAACGGAACCAGCGTAAGGATGAAAGCAATGCTGATTATTTAACAGAACTGCGCAAACTATCGAAACACTGCCAGTTTGGAGCGGGACGGGCAGATACCTTAAGGGACAAGTTTGTGTGTGGGCTTCAAAGTGAAGGAACCCAGAAACGGCTTTTATCTGAAAAGGACCTTAAGCTGGAAAAGGCTTTCAGCATTGCGGTATCATATGAAGCAGCAGCACGGGGCGCTGCAGAGATACAACAGAGACCGCAAGAATATGGCACAAACAAAATGTCTTATGGAACAGAGAAGTGCTATCGCTGCGGCAGAACAACACATGACCAGAATGATTGCTGGTTCAAAGACAAAGTGTGCAGACAGTGTGGAAAAGTAGAACACATAGCACGAGTCTGCAGGTCGGGAAAGAAAACCAGCAATAAGAAACCTACCAAAGGAAAGTACAAGAAGGTACATAAGATGACGCAGAATAGTTCAGACGAACAAAAGAGTGATAACGAATCCGAAAGCAGGGAACTGAGTTGTCTGAAACTACATAATGTGATCACAATGGAGTATCACCGAACGATTTGGGTCACTCTCAAGATAGCAGGGGTCCAGGTAAAGATGGAATTGGACACAGGATCAGCCCTAACAGTCATAAACCGACGGGACTATGAGTGGCTATTCTCACACATACCCTTGAGAGACACAAAAATTATTTTGAAGACGTACACGGGGCAAAAAGTCTACCCCAAAGGAAAAATAATGGTGGCCATTATATATAACGGTAAAGAAACACCAAAACTAGACCTGTATGTATTGCAAGATGGAGGACCACCATTACTGGGACTTGAATGGATCTGGAAAATACAACTGGATTGGCATTCCATACAGGCACTGACTGTGGCTGACAAAAAGAATGATGACATCACACCTGGGTGACTGTCAAAGATCCTAACTGATGCGAAAGAAGTGTTCCAGCAAGGACTCGGAACACTAAAAGGCATGACAGCGATGATTAAAATTGAAGAAAATGCAAACCCCAAATTTTTTAAGGCCAGACCGGTACCTTATGCGATCCGCCCAGCTGTCGAAGCAGAGCTGGAGAGTCTGGAACGTTCAGGTGTACTGTCCAAGGTAGACTGGAGCGAGTGGGCTACACCCATCGTCCCTGTGATGAAAAAGTCGTTGAGCAGCAGGCCTGGGGAACCAAGGAAGGTTCGCATCTGTGGGGACTTTAAGGTAACAGTGAACCCGGTCCTTCACACCGTACAATATCCACTTCCGTGGATTGATGATATTTTCACCTCGCTATATGGAGGGAAATGCTTCACTAAGATTGATCTGGCCCAGGCGTATCTGCAAATGGAGGTAGAAGAAGCATCAAAAAAATACCTCGCAATCAACACCCATAAAGGTCTCTACCAATACAACCGGCTGGTATTTGGGGTAGCATCAGCTCTGGCTATTTGGCAGAGGGCAATGGAACAAGTCCTGCAAGGGATCCCAGGGACCCAGTGTTATTTGGACGACATCCTGGTCATGGGTGAAAATGACAGTGATCACCTTGCCAACCTGGAGCAGGTGCTCACTAGATTGCAGGAATATGGGCTCCGAGCTAACCGCCCCAAATGCGAGTTTTTAGAAAACAGATCTCGTATTGTGGCCACGTTATCGATAAAGAGGGGTTACATAAGTCCCCAGAGAAGATTGAGGCAGTAGCCAAGGCTCCAGCACCGGAAAATGTGTCACAACTGAGTTCGTTCCTCGGGCTGGTAAACAACTACCATAAGTTCTTGCCAAATTTGTCTACAATACTACACCCACTGAACACCCTACTGCAAACTGGGGTGCCATGGAAATGGAGTGACGAATGTAGACAAGCTTTCCAGAAGAGCAAAACACTAATCACATCGAAAGAGGTATTGGCCCATTACAACCCAGCATTACCAATTCGGTTGGCATGTGAGGTGTCGCCCTATGGCATTGGAGCGGTGCTGTCGCACAAATTCTCGGATGGCTCAAAGAGGCCAATAGCCTTTGCGTCATGATCACTAACCTCAGCCGAGCGTAACTACACCCAGATTGACAGGGAGGCCCTCGGCCTAGTGTGGGGAGTGAAAAAGTTCAATCACTATCTGCACGGGCAGAAATTCACCTTGCTGACTGATCACCAGCCTCTTGTCTCCATTTTTAATCTGAAGAAGGGCGTTCCGGTGATGACTGCGCAACGACTACAAAGATGGTCACTTTTTCTAGAGGCGCACCACTATGAGATTGAATATAAGGGCACGAAACAGCATGGAAATGCTGATGGGCTATCAAGCCTGCCACTGCCTACTGCGGAGGAAGCACCAGCAGTGGATCCTGTCAAAATATTCCATTCGACTATAGTTGAATACCTACCGGTAACTAACGCTTGTATCCAAAAGGAAACCCGAAATAACCCGACACTGTCTTGGGTATATGATTTGACGGTGAATGGATGGCCAGCACATGGTGACTCACTGTTGCCAGCATTCTCGACAAGGAGAGAACAGCTGTCAGTGTGCTGGGGGACCTTGATGTGTGGATCCCGAGTGGTAATTTCACCCAAGTTAAGGGATAGAGTGCTCAATGAGCTTCATGAGGGTCATCTGGGAGGGGTAAAAATGAAAAGCCTAGCCAGGGCTTATGTGTGGTGGCCAGGAATCGATAAACAAATCGAGGACCTGACCAAGAGCTGCTCAAAATGCCAGAAAGTCCAAAATGCACCACCACAGGCCCCTCTACACCCATGGGAGTGGCCCTCATCTCCATGGCAACGGGTGCATATTGATTTTGCTGGTCCATTCATGGGCTCAATGCTTTTAATAGCCGTGGATGCACACTCGAAATGGCCTGAGGTCATCAAAATATCCTCCACCGCCATGGAGAAAACTATTGCAGTCCTATGGACCATTTTTGCCAGGAATGGCTTGCCAGAACAGATTTGCTCTGACAACAGACCACAGTTTGTGTCCAAAGAGCTCCAAAGGTTCTTGAAAAAGAATGGGGTAAGGCATTACACATCCGCCCCGTATCATCCAGCCACAAATGGATTGGCTGAGAGGTTCGTACAAACCTTCAAGAAGGCAATAAAGGCTATGTACAATGACAACATTCCGCTGCAGCACAAGGTGGACAATTTCCTGTTCACCTACCGGAATGCGACACATGCAGTCACCAACCAGGCCCCAGCCATGATGTTCTTTAACCGAAGGTTAAGATCTCACCTGGATTTGCTCAGACCAAACGTATGAAGAGATGTTGAGAGTAAGCAATTCCAGCACATCCATGAGAAGCCAAAAAGGAGCTTCAATGTAGGGCAACCAGTTTTGGCCCGCGACTACCAAACAGAAAAATGACAGCCAGGAACGATATGCACACGGCAGGGCCCACTAATGTACACAGTGGACGTTGGGGAAGAGCATCGTGAGACGCCATGCTGACCAGATCCTAGAGTCACAGGTACAAGTCAACCCCATGCCTCGCCCATACGTACCTGGTGATGAACCCGACGTACAGGTCGCATCTACCCCAGAAACAATAGCATCGGAAGCTGATGAACCAACCGACGACAGGGGGCCAGAATCGCCTCTGCACCAAGAGCAAGACACTCGAGAAAGGCACTATCCAGAAAGGATCAGGAGGCCTCCCCAAAGACTGAATATATAAATAGACTATTTTCAGCTAATGTTGCATGTTAAAATTGTTAATTGTAATTAGTTTGATATTTAATTGTTAAATGAGTGTTATGGTACTGTTAATCTAAAAGGGGAGGAATTGTAATGTATATACCTTTAAGGGGGGGAACTACTTTTTACAGCTCATGTATACTGTAGTACCGGCAGTGACCATACCTGTATATAGCACTGAGTAGTAATCTGTACAGGCAGTTCCAGTGTGAGCCACGTTTAGTAAACACCTGTTGTACCGTTTCTCCTGCAGTCTGTGTCTTATTATACACGGACACAACAATAATCAAATATTAAACCATACCACACGAGCACAGTAATTACAGTAAAATTGCTTAAATGGGGGAAACAGACGGCAAAAACGAGGGGTAAGTAGCTACAATGTTCATTAAACAATCTTAGCAATATCCCCTTAATCACCATCCCTTAACTCCTTACTAGGTTGGTTTGCTGAGGAGTCAGAAACTCTGCTCACATGTGGTCCAGTGAAGTGAGAGAGAGAGAGGCTCACCTGTGATCCCAGGAAGTAAAGAGAGAGTGATAGCTTCTCAGCAGCTATCATATATACCTTGTGAGCCCCCTCCCCCCTCTGCTGTTTGCCTGTCTGGGAAATTTGCGCCCAAAAGTTCCAATTCACAAGAGAAAAGCTGTGATTGGCTAACTCAAAGTGGTTGGACTGGGTTAGTGTGTCTGCACTGTGGGGCCGAAATGATCCCGCCCACTTCTGGAGTTCACCTGGGCTAAAACAAAAGAGAATGCAACGGCCCTATTGTACAGAATGCTAGGTGATTTAAACCCATTCAATTCTTAAAACGGTTGCCTTTCAAAAGTCCATTCCAGGGTTTTAGTCTCTCATTGTGTGTCTGAGTAGTTCTGAATGGCTGTGTCAACATAGCAGTTTCAAATCGATTGTCTTGCGGTCAATTCTCAAGTGGGCAAATCTCTTATGTAAATAAACAACTTCAAGTGCTTCTGAAGGAAACCTCCCTTTGATTGGCAGGTCTGACTCACAGCCCCTGTATCCACCCCCTTTTTCACACAGACAACATTACAAGCTGTACAGGCTTTCCAAACCCCACGGTTCTTGGCCAATGCTTTCTGTGGCCATTTTAAAACCTTTTGTGACTGCCCAAACTCCAGGGAATGATATTATTAATAAAGTACTGTCTTCGGATGTGTGAATATTTTACAAAGAATTCCACGACTCCCGTGTTGTCCACGTTCTTTCCATCTCCGAACAGTCTTTTGCGGTTCTGGCACATTTTTAAAACATTGTAGACAGGTCCCATCACCCAATTCTTCGTCCACGATGTGGACCAATCTTTTCAATGTTCAGGGAAAATAGGGGAAATTTTGCAACCCCTACATTAGGATCGGACAAAGTCAACATGGATTTACACAAGGTAAATCATGCTTGACTAATCTACTTTAATTTTTTTAGGATGTAACTGGTAGAATAGATAAGGGTGAACCAGTTGATGTGGTGTATTTGGACGTTCAGAAGGCTTTCAAAAAGGTCCCACATAGGAGATTAGCATGCAAAGTTAAAGTACATGAGATTGGTGGTAAGGTACTGACTTGAATAGAGAACTGGTTGGCAGGCAGCAAGTAATGAGTTGGAATAAATGGGTCCTTTTCCGAGTGGCAGGCAGTGACCAGTGGGGTACCGCAGGGATTGGTGCTAGGACCCCAGCTATTCACAATATATATTAATGATCTAGACGAGGGAACTAGATGTAATATCTCCAAGTTTGCAGATGACACATAGCTGGGTGGGCATGTGTGCTGTGAGGAGGATGCAGAGAAACTCCACTGTGATTTGGACAGTTTCGGTGATTGGGCAGATGCATGGCAGATGCAGTATAATGTGGATAAATGTGAGGTTATCCACTTTGGTGGCAAAAACAGGAAGGCAGATTATTATCTGAACGGCAATAGATTGGGAGCAGGGGAAGTGCAACGAGGCCTGGGTGTCCTTGTGCACCAGTCGCTGAAGGTAAGCATGCAGGTGCAGCAGGCGGTTAAGAAGGCAAATGGTATGTTAGTCTTTGTAGTGAGAGGGTTCGAGTACAGGAACAAGGATGTCTTGCTGCAGTTGTACAGAGCCTTGGTGAGACCACACCTTGAGTATTGTGTGCAGTTTTGGTTGCCTTATCTGAGCAAGGATGTTCTTGCCATGGAGGGAGTGCAGTGTAGATTCACCAGACTGATACCTGGGATGGCAGGAATGACGTATGGAGTCAGATTGGGTCGATTAGGCTTATAATCGGTAGAGTTTAGAAGAATGAGAGGGGATCTCATTGAAACTTATAACATTCTAACAGGGCTTGACAGACTAGATGCAGGAAGGATGTTCCCGATGGTGGGGGACTCGCGAGCCAAAGGCCACAGTCTAAGGATAAGGGGTAAGCCATTTAGGATTGAGATGAGGAGGAATGTCTTCACCCAGAGAGTGGTGAGCCTGTGGAATTCTCTACCACGGAAGCAGTTGAGGCCAATTCATTAAATATATTCAAGAAGGAGTTAGATATATTTTTCAAGGCTAAAGAGATCAAGGGCTATGAGGAGAAAGCAGGGACAGGGTACTGAATTTGGATTATCAGCCATGATCTCATTAAATAGGAATGGCCTACTCCTGCTCCTATCTTCTATATTTCTATGTTTCTACGACAGACCAGACAGACAGACCAGGAAAACCAAACAGACCAGACGGTGCAGACAGACAGACCAGTACCAGACCAGACAGAATGACAGACCAGAAAGACAGGCCAAATAGACAGACCAGACAGACAACCAGACAGAGAGACCAGACAGACTAGAAAGATCAGACAGACAGACCAGAAAGACAGATCAGATGGGCCAGGCAGAGAGAACAGACAGAACAGACAGACCAGACAAACAGGACAGACAAACAGGACAGACCAGACAAAACAGACAGACCAGATAGACAGATCAGAAAGACCAGCCTACCAGACAGACCAGACCGACCAGACAAGATGACAGTCTGTCTGTCGGTCTGTCTGTTTGACCTGTCTGGTCTGTTGTTCTGTCCATCTGTATGTCTGTCTGTCGGTCTGTCTCTCTGTTCTGTCTGGTCTGCATGTCTGATCTGTCGTTCTGCACTATCTGATATGTCTACATATCTATCTGTTGGTCTGCCTATCTGCCTGATACGTCTGGTCTGTCAGTCTTTCTGTCTGTCATTCTCTCTGGTGTGTCTGTCTGTCGGTCAGTCGGTCTCACCTGTCTGCTCTGTCTATCTGCCTATCTGTATGTCCATCTGTTGGTCTGTCTGTCTGGTCCATCTGTTTATCTGTATGTCTGTCTGTCTATGTCTGTCTGGTCTGTCTGTCTGCTCTGCAGGTCTGTCTATCTGTCAGCTGGTCTGACTCTCTGCCTGGTCTGTCTGTTTGTCTGCCCTCTCTCTGTCTGTCTGTTTCTCTGTATGTCTGACTCTCTGATTGGAATGTCTGGCCTGGATGTCTGTCTGGTTTGTCTGTCTGTTTGCTCTTTCTGGTCTGTCTGTCTGTGTGGATTCTCTGTCTGTATGTCTGTCCGGTCTGCCTGGTCTGTCTGTCTATCTCTCTGCCTGTCTTGTCTTTCTGTCTCTCTGTCTGTCGGTCTCTCAGTCTGTCTGTCTGGTCTCTTTGGATTGTTTGCCTTTTGGTCTGTCTGTCTGGCTTGTCTAATCTGTCTGTCTGACTATCTGTGTGTCGGTCTTTCTTTCTTTCTGTCTGTCTATTCTCTTTGGTCTGTATGTCTGTCTATGTGGTCTGCTTGGGTTGTCTGTCTGGTGCCTGGCCTGTCTGGTTTATCTGTCTATCCGTTTGTCTGTCTGTCTGGACTGCCTGGTATGTCTGTCTGTCTGCCCATCGGTCTGTCTGGTCTATCTGTCGGTCTTTCTATGTACCTGTCTGGTCTGTCTGTCTTCTGGACTGTCTATCTGTATGTCTGACTGTAGGTCTGTCGGTCTGGACTTTCTGGTACGTCTGTCTGTCTGTCTATATACCTGGCTTGTCTGTCTGTCTGGACTGTCTGCTCCATCTATCTGTCTATTGGCCTGGCTGCCTGGTCTGACTGGTCTGCCTGTCGATGTACTTGTCTGGTCTGTCTTTCTATTGGACTGTCTCTGTATCTCTGACTGCAGGTCTGTCGGTCTGCCTGTCTGTCTGGACTGTCTGTCGGTCTGTCTATGTACATGTCTGGTCTGTCTGTCTGTCTGGACTGCTTGGTCTTTCTATCTTTATGTCTGTCTGTCGGTCTGCCTGGCTGCTCTGTCTGGTCTGGCCGCTCTGTCTGATCTGGTCTGTCTGTTTGTCTGATCTGTCTGTCTTTCTATCTGTATATCTGAGTGTAGGTCTGTCTGTCTATCGGTCTGTCTATCTGTCTGTCTGTCCATCTGGAATGTCTGGTCAGTCTGTCTTTTGGACTGTCTATCTGTATGTCTGACTGTAGGCCTGTTGGTCTGGACTGTCTGGTAGGTCTCTCTGCCTGTCTGCCCATCTCTCTGTCTGCCTGGTCTGCTTTACTCTGTCTTTCGGCCTGTCTATGTACCTGGCTGGTCTGATTGTCTGTCTGTCTGAACTGCCTGCTCTGCCTATCTGTATGTCTCTCTGTTGGTCTGGTCTGACTGGTCTGACTGTTGGTCTGTCTATTTATCTTGCTGGTCTGTCTGTCTGTCTGGACTGTCTGCTCTGTCTCTCTGTATGTCTGACTGCAGGTATGTCAGTCTGTCGGTTTGCCTGTCTGTCTGGACTGTCTAGTATGTCTGTATGTCTGCTCATATGTCTGTTTGCCTGGTCTGTCTGGTATGTCTGTCTGTCTGGTCGTTCTATCTGTACGTCTGTCTGTCGGTCTGTCGGTCTGGTCTGGCAGTGGCGGCGGGCGTGTGGACTTGCGAGGGATGAGGCGGCTGAGCGGCGGCAGTTAAAAGTGGCTCTGAGACCAGGTAGGCCTCAGCGCAGTGGCGGCAGGCAGGCAGACCTGCGAGTGATGAGGCAGCCGAGCGGCAGTGGTTAAAAGCAGCTGCGAAACCAGGTAGGCCTCAGAGCAGCGGTGGCAGGTGGGTGGACCTGCGAGTGAAGAGGCGGCTGAGCAGCGGTGGTTAAAAGCAGCTCCGAGACCAGGTAGGCATCAGAGCAGCGGCGGCAGGCAGGTGGACCTGCGAGGGAATGAGGCAACCGAGGCGGCAGTGAAAAGCAGCTCTGAGACCAGGTAGGTTTACTAATCTCCAATCTACGAGCTCAGAGGGAGGGAGAGAAGTAACAAGTAATCGAAGTGTGACGTCAGCAGAAAGCAGGTAGGTGATTGGTTGGTGAGTGTTTCTCTCTTTTTAAACTTTAACTCTGGTTTATAGTTACTAAGGTCTCTCTGGTGTAGCGGGAACTGTTGGTAAACCACTTAACTGTAGTGTAATTGGTGGGATTGATTGATTAATTTAATTTCAATTAATTAAAGGGTAAGTCATGGCAGGACAGCCCGGCCACGTGGTAGGCTCCTCCTACACTATGTGGGAACTCAGGGACCCTTCCTGTATCCCTGACAACTACGAGTGCAGGAAATGTATCCAGCTGCAGCTACTGACAGACCGCATTGCAGTGCTGGAGCTGTGATTGGATGCATACTGGAGCATTCACGATGCTGAGGACGTCGTGAATAGCATGTTTAGGGAGTTGGACACACTGCAGGTAGAGGTTGGACAGGCAGAAAGGGAAGGGGCGACCAACAGGCAGAGTACTAGGTGCAGGCAGGTAGTGCAGGGGTCCCCTGTGGACATCCCCCTCTCAAACAGATACACCACTTTGTGTACTGTTGGGGGGGATGGCTTATCAGAGGAAGGCAGCAGCACCCAACATTCTGGCACCAGGAGTGGCTCTGCTGCACAGGACGGGAGGAAAAAGAGGGGTAGAGCTGTAGTAATAGGGGATTCTATTGTAAGGGGAATAGATAGGCATTTCTGTGGCCGCAAACGAGACTCCAGGATGGTGTGTTGCCTCCCTGGTGCAAGGGTCAAGGTTGTCTCAGAGCGGCTGCAGAACATTTTGGAAGGGGAGCATGAACAACCAGTTGTCGTGGTGCCTATAGGTACCAACGATATAGGTAAAAACCGGGATGAGGTCCTAAAAGCTAAATATAGGGAGTTAGGAGGTAAATTAAAAAAATAGGACCTCAAAGGTAGTAATCTCAGGATTGTTACCAGTGCCACGTGCTAGTCAGAGTAGAAATAGAAGGATACTTCAGATGAATACGTGGCTAGAGGAATGGTGCCAGGGGGAGGGATTCAAGTTCCTGGGATATTGGAACCGGTTTTGGGGGAGGTGGGACCACTTCAAACCAGATGGTTTGCACGTGTCAGGGCTGGAACCGATGTCCTAGGGGGAGTGTTTGCTAGTGCTCTGGGGGAGGGTTTAAACTAAGATGGCAGGGGGTTGGGAACCTGAGCAAGGGGACAGAGGAAAGGGAAACAAGGATAAAAGCAAAAGAAAGGAAGGAGAAAAACAAAAGTGGCAGTCAGAGAAATCAACGGTTTAGATCAAACATGACCACAGTAATTAATAATTCTAATAGGTCTAAGAGCGTTAAAAAATAAGCCTGAAGTCTTTGTGTCTTAATGCGAGGGGTAGATGAATTGTCTGTGCAAATAGAGGTAAAGGAATATGATTTGGTTGGGATTACGGAAACGTGGCTCAAGGAAGGCCAAGTCTGGGAACTCAACATCCAGGGGTATTCGATATTCAGGAAAGATAGGCAAAAAGGAAAGGGAGGTGGGGTAGCATTACTGGTTAAAGAAGGGATTAACACAATTGTAAGGAACGATATTAGCTCTGATGATGTGGAATCTGAATGGGTAGAATTGACAAATACCAAGGGCAGAAAACGTTAGTGGGAGTGGTATATAGACCTCCAAACAGTAAGGTGGAGGTTGGGGATGGCATTAAAAGGGAAATTGAAGAAGCGTGCAATAAGGGCACAGCAGTCACCATGGGTGACTTTAATCTACATATAGATTGGGCTAACCAAATTAGTAACAATACTGTGGAGGAGGAATTCCTGGAGTGTTTACGGGATGGTTTCCTGGACCAATATGTCAAGGAACCAACCAGAGTTCAGGCCATCTTAGACTGGGTATTATGTAACGAGAAAGGATTAATTAGCAATCTTGTTGTACGAGGCCCCTTGGGTCAGAGCGATCATAATATGATCGAATTCTTCATTAAGATGGAGAATGAAGTAGTTGACTCAGAGACTAGGGTCCTAAATTTAAATAAAGGAAATTACGATGGTCTGAGGTGTGAGTTGGTAGGATTGATTGGGGAATGCCACTCAAAGGGTTGATGGTGGATAGGCAATGGCAAACATTCAAACACCACATGGATGAACTACAGAATTTGTTCATCCCAGTTTGGCATAAAACTAAAACAAAAAAGGTGACTGCACCGTGGCTAACAAGGGAAATTAGGGATGGCATAAGATCCAAGGAGAGCACATAAAAATTGGGCAGAAAAAGCAATAATCCTGAGGATTGGGAGCAATTTAGGATTCAACAACGGAGGACAAAGGGATTAATTAAGAAGTGGAAAATTGAATATGAGAGTAAGCTTGCAGGGAACATAAAAACTGATCATAAAAGCTTTTATAGGTACGTGAAGAGAAAAAGATTGGTGAAGTCAAGCGTAGTTCCTTTGCAATAACAACAGAAAATGCTGGAAATACTCAGCAGGCCAGGCAGCATCCGTGGAGAGAGAAACAGTTAACGTTTCAGGTCTGGGACCCTTCATCAGAACTGGAAAAAGCTGGAGATGTAACAGATATTAAGCAGGTGCAGAGACGGGGGGGGTGGTGCGGTTGGTTTAGGAGGGGAGGGAGGAGTAGAAAGAGCATCCTGTACTTTTGTAAGAGGCAGGAAAGATAAAATGTTGCAAATGGGAATGGCAAAAATCATACTGCATGAAAAATGGGAGCAGGGATAATTATCTGAAATTGTTGAACTCGATGTTGAGTCCGGCAGGCTGCAAAGTGCCCGTCTCTGCACCTGCTTAATATCTGTTACATCTCCAGCTTTTTCCAGTTCTGATGAAGGGTCCCAGACCTGAAACGTTAACTCTGTTTCTCTCTCCACGGATGCTGCCTGGCCTGCTGAGTATTTCCAGCATTTTCTGTTGTTATTTCAGATTTCCAGCAGCCGCAGTATTTTGCAATTATAGTAGGTCCCTTGCAGTCAGAATCAGGGGAATTTATAATGGGGAACAAATAAATGGCAGACCAACTAAATACATATTTTGGTTCTGTCTTCACAAAGGAGGACACAAGTAACCTCCCAGAGATGCCGGGGAACATAGGGTCTGATGAAAGGGAGGAACTGAAAGAAATCAGTATTTGTAGGAAAATGGTGTTAGGGAAATTGATGGGATTGAAGGCCGATAAATCCCCAGGGCCTGATAATCTACATCCTAGGGTACTTAAGGAAGTGGCCCTAGAAATAGTAGATGCATTGCTGATCATCTTCCAACATTCGATGGAATCTGGAACAGTACCCATGGATTGGAGGGTAGCTAATGTTACCCCACTATTCAAAAAAGGTGGTAGAGAGAAAACGGGGAATTACAGACTGGTAAGCCTGACATCGGTAGTGGGGAAAATGCTAGAGTCCATTATTGCAGATGTAATAGCAGAGGACTTGGAAAACAGTGACAGTAACGGACAAAGTCAACATGGATTTACAAAGGTAAATCGTGCTTGACTAATCTACTGGAATTTTTTGAGGATGTAACTGGTAAAATAGATAAGGGAGAACCAGTGGATGTGGTGTATCTGGACTTTCAGAAGGCCTTCGATAAAGTCCCGGATAAGAGATTAGCGTGTAAAGTTAAGGCACATGGGATTGGGGGCAAGGTATTGACTTGGATAGAGAACTGGTTGGCAGACAGAAAGCAAAGAGTTGGAATAAACGGGTCTTTTTCTGAGTGGCAGGCAGTGACTAGTGGGGTACAGCAGGGATCGGTCCTTGGACCCCAGCTATTCACAATATATATTAATGATCTAGACAAGGGAACTAGATGTAATTTCTCAAAATTTGCAGATGACACAAAGCTGGGTGGGCGTGTGTGCTGTGAGGAGGATGTCGAGCAACTCCAGGATGATTTGGACATGTTGGGTGATTGGGCAGAAACATGGCAGATGCAATATAACGTGGATAAATGTGAGTTTGTCCACTTTGGTGGCAAAAACAGGAAGGCAGATTATTATCTAAATGGCAATAGTTTGGGAGAAGGGGAAGTTCTTCGAGACCTGGGTGTCCTTGTGCACCAGTCACTGAAGGTAATGCAGGTGCAGCAGGCGGTTAAGAAGGCAAGTTGTATATTGGCCTTCATAGTGAGATGGTTTGAGTACTGGAACAAGGATGTCTTGCTGCAGTGGTACAGGGCCTTGGTGAGACCACATCTTGCGTATTGTGTGCAGTTTTGGTCGCCTTATCTGAGGAAGGATGTTCTTGCCATGGAGGGAGTTCAGCGAAGATTCACCAGGCTGATACCTGGGATGGCAGGAATGACGTATGAGGAGAGATTGGGTCGATTGGGCTTGTACTCGCTGGAGTTTAGAAGAATGAGAGGGGATCTCATTGAAACTTATAAAATTCTGACAGGACTGGACAGACTAGATGCAGGAAGGATGTTCCCGATGGTCGGGGAGTCCAGAACCAGGGGACACAGTCTAAGGATAAAGTGTAGGCCATTTAGGACAGAAATGAGGAGGAATTTCTTCACCTAGAGAGTGGTGAACCTGTGGAATTCTCTACCACAGAAGGCGGTGGAGGCCAGTTCATTAAATATATTCAAGAAGGAGTTGGATATATTTCTTAAGGCTAAAGGGATCAAGGGGTATGTGGAGAAGGCAGGGACAGGGTACTGAATTTGGATGATCAGCCGGGATCGAATTGAATGGCGGAGCAGGCTCGAGGGGCCGAATGGCCTACTCCTGCTCCTATATTCTATGTTTCTATTCTCTGTCTGGTCTGTCTGTTGTCTGCTCTGTCTTTCTCTCTCTGTCTGGTCTGTCTGTCTGGTCTGTCTGTCTGGTCGGTCTGTCCGTCTGTCTGGTCTGTCTGTCTTTCTGTCTCTTTCTCTGTCTGTCCGACTCTCTGTCTCGTATGCCTGTTCTGTATGTCTGTCTGCTCTTTCTGGTCTGTCTGTACTCTCTGTCTGTATGTATGTCTGTCTGGTCTCTCTGGTCTGTCTGGTCTGTCTATCTCACTGCCTGTCTTTCAGTCTGCTCATCTGTCTGTCTGACCTGTCTTGTCTTGCTGTGTGGCGGTCTCTCAGTCTATCTGTCTGGTCTGTTTTGATTGTCTGTCTGTCTGTCTGAGCGATCTGGTCTCTCTGTCTCTCTGTCTGGGCAGTCTGGTCTGTCCATCTGTTGGTCTGTCTCCATGCCTGGTAGTCTGGCCTGTCTGTTTTTCTGTATGTCATTCTGTCCGGTTTGTCTGTCAGTCTGTTTGTCTGTCTGTCTGGTCTGTTTGGATTGTCTGTCTGTCGGTCTGTCTATCTGGCTTGCTTAGTCTGTCTGACTGTCTATTTGTATGTCTGTCTGCTGGACTTTCTGTCTGTCTGTCTGTTCTCTTTGATCTGTCTGTCTATGTGGTCTGTTTGGATTATCTATCTGTCTGTCAGTCTGTCTCTCTGGCCTGTCTGGTTTGTTTGTCTGTCTTTCTATCTGTATGTCTGACTGTAGGTCTGTCTGTCAGTCTGGACTGTCTGGTATGGCTGTCTGTCTGTCTGGTCTGTCTCGCAGTCTGCCTATGTACCTGTCTGGTCAGTCTGTCTTTCGCACTGTATAACTGTATGTCTGATTGTAGGTCTGTCTGTCTGGACTGTCGGTACATCTGTCTGTCTGCCCATCTATCTGCCTGGTCTGTCTGTCTGTCGGTCTGTCTATGTACCTGGCTGGTCTGTCTTTCTGTCTGTCTCGACCGTCTGCTCTGTCTATCTTAATGTCTGTATGTCCGTCTGGCTGTCTGGTCTGTCTGTCTATGTACCTGTCTGATCTGTCTGGTCTGTCCATCTTTCGGACTGTCTCTGTATGTCTGACTGCAGGTCTGTCAGTCTGTCGCCCTGCCTGTCTGTCTGAACTGTCTGGTGCATCTGTCTGTCTGGTCTGTCTGGTATGTCTTTCTGTCGGCCTGTCTATGTACATGCCTGGTCTGGTCCATCTGTCTGTCTGGACTGTCTGGTCTTTCTATCTCTATGTCTGTCTGTCTGTTCTGTCTGGTCTGTCTGTCCGGTCTGTCTTTCTGTCTCTTTCTCTGTCTGTCAGACTCAGTGTATCGTATGTCTGCTCTGTATGTCTGTCTGGTCCATCTGTCTATCTCTCTGCCTGTCTTTCAGTCTGCTCGCCTGTCTTTCAGTCTGCTCATCTGTCTGATATATCTTGTCTTTCTGTCTGTCGGTCTCTCAGTCTTTCTGTCTGGTCTGTTTGGATTGTCTGTCTGTCTGGACGGTCTGGTCACTCTGTCTGTCTGCCTGGGCTGTCTGGTGTGTCCATCTTTCTGTCTGTTGGTCTGTCTCTCTGCCTGTTAGTCTGGCCTGTCTGTTTATCTGTATGCCATTCTGTCCGGTTTGTCTGTCTGTCGGTCTGTCTGTCTGGTCTGTTTAGATTGTCTGTCTGTCGGCCTGCCTGTCTGGCTTGTCTAGTCTGCCTATCTATCTGTATATCTGCCTGTTGATCTTTCTGTCTGTCTGTCTGTTCTGCTTTGTCTATCTGTCATTCTGGTCTGTTTGGATTGTTTGTTTGCCGGTCTGTCTGATCTGCCTGGTCTGTCTTGCCTGGCCATCTGGTACACCTTGTCATTCTGTCTGTCTGTCGGTCTATCTGGTCTTTCTGGTCTGTCTGGTCTCTTTCTTTCTGTCTGTCTGTCGGTCTGTTGCCTGTATGGTCTGGCTGCCTCTCTCTCTATTTGTCTCTTTTTCACTCTGTCTGTCTGACTCACGGCCTGTCTGTGTGTCCATCTGGTCTGCCTTGTCTTTCTGTGTTTCGGTCTGTCTGGTCTATCTCTCTGTCTGTCTTTCTGACCGTTGGCCTGCCTGGGCTGCCTCTTTCTGGCTGTCTCTCTGACTATCTGTCTGTTTTTCTGTCTGTCTGGCGGTCTGTCTACCTGTCCATCTGGTCTGCCGTGCCTTTCTGTCTGTCTGTTAGTCTGGCTGGCCTGTCTGTCTGGCTGATGGCCTGTCGGTCTGGTCTGTCTGTATGTCTGGTCTGGCTGTCTGTCTATCTAGTCTGTCTGTCTCTCTGGTCTGCCTGTCTGCCTGTTTGTCTATCTGTCTGTTCTCTCAGTCTATCTGTCTCCCTGTCTCTCGATCTGCTTGTCTGTCTGGTCTGTCCAGTCTGTCTGTCTGTCTCTCTGTCTGTCTGTCTCTCTGACTCTCTGTCTGGTATGTCTGCTCTGTATGTCTGTCTGGTCTGTCTTTCTGTCGGCTCTATCCGGTCTGTCATCTCTGTTTGTCTGTCTGTCTGGATTATCTGTCTGCCTGTCGCTCTGTCTCTCTGTCCATGACTCTGCCTGTCAATCTGACTTGACTGCGTGGACCCTATGTCTGTCTGTCTTGTCTGTCTCTCTGTCAGTCTGGTTTTGTTGTCTGTCTGTCTGTCTGCTGGTCTGTCTGTCTGCTGGTCTGTCTATCTGGCCTGTCAGGTCTGTCTTAACTCTCTGACTGTTGGTCTGTCTGTCTGCCGCTTCTTCCTGGTCCATCTGTTAGTCGGTCTGTTTCTCTGCCTATCTGCCTGTCTGGTCTATCTCGTCCTGTCTGTCTCTCTGTCCGGGATTGGGGGCAAGGTATTGACTTGGATAGAGAACTGGTTGGCGGACAGAAAACAGAGAGTAGGAATTAACGGGTCTTTTTCCGAATGGCAGGCAGTGACTAGTGGGGTACCGCAGGGATCGGTCCTTGGACCCCAGCTATTCACAATATACATTAATGATCTAGACAAGGGAACTAGATGTAATATCTCCAAGTTTGCAGATGACACAAAGCTGGGTGGGCGTGTGTGCTGCGAGGAGGATACCGAGAAACTCCAGGATGATTTGGACAGGTTGGGTGATTGGGCAGAAGCGTGGCAGATGCAACATAACGTGGATAAATGCGAGGTTATCCACTTTGGTGTCAAAAACAGAAAGGCAGACTATTATCTGAATGGCAATAGATTGGGAGAAGGGGAAGTGCAACGAGACCTGGGTGTCCTTGTGCACCAGTCGCTGAAGGTAAGCATGCAGGTGCAGCAGGCGGTGAAGAAGGCAAATGGTATGTTGGCCTTCATAGCGAAAGGGTTTGAGTACAGGAGCAAGGACGTCCTGCTGCAATTGTACAGGGCCTTGGTGAGACCACACCTTGAGTACTGTGTGCAGTTTTGGTCGCCTTATCTGAGGAAGGATGTTCTTGCCATGGAAGGAGTTCAGCGAAGATTCACAAGGCTGATCCCTGAGATGGCAGGAATGACGTATGAGGAGAGATTGGGTCGATTGGGCTTATACTCGCTGGAGTTTAGAAGAATGAGAGGGGATCTCATCGAAACTTATAAAATTCTGACAGGTCTGGACAAACTAGATGCAAGTAGAAGCACGGTGGCATAGTGGTTAGCACTGTTGCCTCACAGCGCCAGGGACCCGGGTTCGAATCCGGCCTCGGGCGACTGTCTGTGTGGAGTTTGCACATTCTCCCCGTGTTTGCGTGGGTTTCCTCCGGGTGCTCCGGTTTCCTCCCACAGTCCAAAGATGTGCAAGTTAGGTTGATTGGCTATGATAAATTGACCCTTAGTGTTAGGGGGATTAAATACGTGGGGTTACAGGATAGGGTGGGATATGTGTTGGTGTAGGGGTTACAGGGATCGGGTGGGATATGTGTCGGTGCAGGCTCGATGGGCCGAAATGGCCTCTATCTGCACTGTGGGGTTTCTGTGATTCTGTGAAGTAGAATGTTCCCGATGGTCAGAGAGTCCAGAACCAGGGGTCATAGTCTAAGGATAAGGGGTAAGCCATTTAGGACAGAGATGAGGAAGAATTTCTTCACCCAGAGAGTGGTGAACCTGTGGAATTCTCTACCACAGAAGGCGGTTGAGGCCAAGTCGTTAAATATATTCAAGAAGGAGTTAGATATATTTCTTAGAGCTACAGGTATCAAGGGATATGGGGAGAAGGCAGGCACGGGGTACTGAGTTTGGATGATCAGCCATGATCTCATCAAATGGCGGAGCAGGCTCAAGGGGCCGAATGGCCTACTCCTGCTCCTATCTTCTATGTTTCTATCTGTGAGTTATTCTGCCTGTCTGTCTGGTGGTCTGTCTATCTATCTGTCTAGTGTGCCTTGCCTTTCTGTCTGTTGGTCCATCCAGTCTGGTCTGTCTGTCTGCTTGTTGGTTGGTTGGCCTGTCTGTCTGGTCTGTCTGTCTGGGCTGTCTGCTCTGTCTCATCTGTCTGTCGGTCCATCTTGTCGGTCGGTCGGTCTGTCTGTCTAGTTTGTCTCTATCTGGTCTGTCTGTTTGTCTGTCTGTCTCTCTCCCTGTCAGTTTGTCTGTCTGTCTGGTCAGTCTATCGGTCTGTCTGTTTGTCTGTGTGTCTCTCTGGTCTGCCTGGTTTGTCTGTCTGCCTCTCTGTCTCTCTGTTGGTCTGTCTTTTCTGTCTGACCTGTCTATCTGTATGTCTGACTCTCGGTCTGTCTGTCTGTCCATCTGGTCTGCCTTGTCTTTCTGTCTGTCTGTCTACCGGTTTTTCTGTTCTATCTGTCTCATTCTTTCTGACTGTTGGTCTGTCTGGGCTGTCTCTTTCTGGCTGTCTCTCTGACTATCTGTCTGTTTTTCTGTCTGACTGTCTGGCGGTCTGTCCACCTGGTCTGCTTTGTCTTTCTGACTCTCTGTCTGTCAGTCTGCCTGGCCTGTCTGTCTGCCTGTTGGTTGGTCTTTCCGTATGTCTGGTCTGTCGTTCTGGTCTGTCTGTCTGGTCTGCCTGCCTGTCAGTCTGTCTGCCTGGTCTGCCTGTCTGCCTGTCTCTCGATCTGCTTGTCTGTCTGTCTGGTCTGTCTGCTCTGCCTGTCTGTCTCTCTGTCTGTCTGACTCTCTGTCTTGTAAGTCTGGTCTGTATGTCTCTCTGGTCTGTCTTTCTGTCGGCTCTATCTGGTCTGTCTCATCTGTCTGTCTGGATTCCCTGTCTGCCTGTCGCTCTGTGACTCTGCCTGTCAATCTGACTTGTCTGCCTGGACCGTTTGTCTGTCTGTGTGTCTATCTGTCTGTCGGTCGGAATGTCTGTCTGGTAAGCCTGTCTTGTCTGCCTGGTCTGTCTGTCTGTCTGGTCTGACTCTCTGTCTCTTGGCCTGTCTCTGTCTCTCTGTCTGTCTGTTTGGTCTGTCTCCCTGTCTGTCTGCTGGTCTGTCTCTCTGTTTTTCTGTTCTGTCTGTCTCTCTGTCTTGTACATCTGTTCTGTATGTCTGTCTGGTATAGCTGCCTGTCTGCTCTTTCTGTTCTGTCTGTTCTCTCTGTCTGTCTGGTCCCTCTGTCTTGTATGTCTGGTCTTTATGTTTGTCTGGTCTGGTCTGGCTGCCTGTCTGCCTGTCTGCTCTTTCTGGTCTGTCTGTTCGGTCTGTCTTTCTGGCCCCACTCTCTGTCTGTCGGTCTGTCTGCTGGTGTGTCTGCCTATCAATCTGACTGGTCCGCCTGGACTCTATGGGCTACAAATTGGGGTGAGGCACCAAAGCGGGGCATAGATCGCCTGGGCGCTGGATTTTTCACCGCGTCCCGAGCATTTGCGATCATCGCAAATTCGGTTTCAGTGCACCTAGAGGGGACGCGTCCCTCTTAAGGCGCTGAAACCGAATTTCCCAGTGCAACGTGCCGCAGCGCCACATGCTGCGGCATGGCACGCTGCAGTACTGCAGGCCTTCCTCCCAGAGTTAAGGGGGAGGAGCCTGCAGCAACGTGATTCCCGATCGCGAATGCCGGCAAAAGAGCCCGGCACCGCGGAGAAGTGCCGGGCTCTCGGGAAACAGCTGGCAATGCCGCGGGGGGGTGGATATGGAGGCCGGGGACGGAGGTGCTGGCAGGCGGCCGGTGGAAAAACTGGCCGCCCCGCACCTCCACCTTAACTTGCGCCTCTGCCTGTGCAGTAAGGCCCCGAGAACCGGGCACGGGTAGCGATCGGCGCAGCAGCGGTGATCGCTGCCCAATATCGCGATCGGGGCACGAATGGGGCACTGCGCACACTGATGACGTCATCGGTGGTGGCGCAGCGCAACAGGTTAACCACACCTTTAGCGCCCCAACTCAATATGGCGCAAGGCGCAGCCAGTGGCGCTAAAGCCAATGGCTGCTTCTTTAGGCGCTTAAATGTGGCGCTAGCCACCCAATTTCTAGGCCTATATCTGTCTGTCTGTATGTCCGTCTGTCGGTATGTCTGGTCCATCTGTCTATCTCTCTGCCTGTCTGTCGTTCTGCGTGCCTGTCTGTCTGGTCTGTCTTGTCCTTCTGTCTGTATGTCTGGTCTGTTTTGATTGTCTGTCTGTTGGTCTGCCTTTCTGGCCTACCTGCTCTGTCTATCTGTCTATCTGTCTATCTGTCTATCTGTCTGTCTGTCGGTCTGTCTGGTCTGTCTGGTGTGGCTGTCTGTCTGGAGTTTCTGTCTGTCTGTAGGTCTGTTTTTCTGTCGGTCTGTCTGCCTGTCTATCAGAGTGGTCCGTCTGGACGTTATGTATGTCACCCTCTCTGTCTGGTCTGTCTTGTCCTTTTGTCTCTCTGTCTGGTCTGTCTGTCGGACTGTCTGTCTGGACTGACTGGTCTGTCTGTCGGTCTGTCTATGTATCTGTCTGGTCTGTCTGGCCTGTCTGTCTTTTTGACTGTATATCTGACTGCAGATCTGTCGGTCTGTCTGGTCTGTCTGGTACTTCTGTCTGTCTGTCCGCCCATCAGTCTGTCTGCCTGGTCTTTGTGGTATGTCAGTCTGTCTATGTATATGTCTGGTCTGCCTGTCGGTCTGTCTGTCTGGTCTGCCTGGTCTGTCTAGTCTGTCATATCAGTCCGGTCTCTCTGCTCTGTCTGTTTGTCTGCTCTGACTTTCTGTCTGTCTGTCTGTCTGTCCTGTCTGTCTGTCTGCCTGTTCAGTCTGTACATCTGATGTGTCTTTCTGTCTTTTCTCTGTCTGTTGGACTCTCTGCCTGGTATGTCTGTCTGTCTGCTCTTTCTGGTCTGTCTGTGTGGACTTTCTGTCTGTACGTCTGTCTGTTCTGTCTGGTCCGTCTGTCTATCTCGCTGCCTGTCTTTCAGTCGGCTTGTCTGTTTGTCTGATCTGTCTTGTCCTTCTGTCTGCCGGCCTCTCAGTCTATCTTTCTGGTCTGTTGGTATTGTCTATCTGTCTGGACGGTCTGGTATCTCTGTCTGTCTGTGCAAACTGGTCTGTCCATCTGTCTGTCGGTCTGTCTCTCTGCCTGGTAGCCTGGCATGTCTGTTTTTCTGTATGTCATTCTGTTCGGTTTGTCTGTTTGTCTTTTGGCCTGTCTGATCTGTTTGGATTGTCTGTCTGTTGGTATGTCTGTCTGGCTTGCCTGATCTGTCTGTCTGTCTTTCTATTTGTATTTCTGTCTGGACTCTCTTTCTGTCTGTCTGTCTGTTCTGTTTGGTCTGTCTCTCTATCTGGTCTGTTTGTTTTGTCTGTCTGTCTGGCCTGCCTGATCTGTATGTCTGTCGTTCTATCTGTATGTCTGTCTGGACTCTCTGCTATGTCTGTCTGCCCATCTGTCTGTCGGTCTTTCTATTTACCTGTCTGGCCTGTCTGTCTTTTGGTCTGTCTATCTGTATGTGTGACTGTAGGTATGTCTGTCTGTGGATCTGTCTGTTTGGACTGTCTGGTACGTCTGTCTGTTTGTATGCCCTTCTGTCTATCTCCCTGGTATGTCTGTCTGTCCATCTGGTATGCCTTGTCTTTCTGTCTGTCTGTCTGTCTGTCTGCCGGTCTGTCTGGTCTATCTGTCTGTCTGTCTGACAGACCATTTAGTCAGGCCTGTCTGCCTCTCCATCTGTCTGTCTGTCTTGTCTGACTCTGTCTGTCTGGTTTGGTTGCCTGTCCATCCGCTGTTCTATCTGTCTGTTGGTCTGTCTATCTGGTTGTCTGTCTGTTGGTCTGTCTGGTCTGTCTGTCTATCTGTCAGTCTGTTTTTCTGACTGTCAGGTCTGACTTGTCTGTCTCTCTGTTTGCTGTTCTGTCTGTCTGTCTGTCTCTCGGTCTGTTTGTCTGTGTGTCTCACTGGTCTGCCTGGTTTGTCTGTCTGCCTGTCTGTCTGGTCTTTCTTTTCTGTCTGGTCTGTCGGGTCTGTCTCTTGCTATCTGTCTGTCTGTCGGTCTGTTGTCTGCCTGATCTGGCCTCCTCTCTGACTATTTGTCTCTTTTCCATTCTGTCTGTCTGGCTCACAGCCTGTCTGTCTGTCCATCTGGTCTGCCTTGTCTTTCTGTCTGTCTGACTACTGGTCTGTCTGGCCTTTCTGTCTGTCTTTCTGACCATTGGTCTGTCTGGGCTGTCTCTTTAAGGCTGTCTCTTTGACAATCTGTTTGTTTTTCTGTCTGTCTGTTTGTCTGGCGGCCTGTCCATCTGTTCTGCCTTTTGTTTCTGTCTGTCTGTTGGTACATCCGTTCTGCTCTGTCTGTCTGCCTGTCGGTCGATTGGTCTGTCAGTCTGGTCTGTCAGTCTGGTCTGTCAGTCTGGTCTGTCTGCCTAGTTTGTCTGTCTGTCTGCTCTGTCGATCTGGTCTGTCTGTCGGTCTGTTTGTCTGACTGTCAGGTCTGACTTGTCTGTCTCTCTGTTTGCTGTTCTGTCTGTCTGTCTGTCTCTCGGTCTGTTTGTCTGTGTGTCTCACTGGTCTGCCTGGTTTGTCTGTCTGCCTGTCTGTCTGGTCTTTCTTTTCTGTCTGGTCTGTCGGGTCTGTCTCTTGCTATCTGTCTGTCTGTCGGTCTGTTGTCTGCCTGATCTGGCCTCCTCTCTGACTATTTGTCTCTTTTCCATTCTGTCTGTCTGGCTCACAGCCTGTCTGTCTGTCCATCTGGTCTGCCTTGTCTTTCTGTCTGTCTGACTACTGGTCTGTCTGGCCTTTCTGTCTGTCTTTCTGACCATTGGTCTGTCTGGGCTGTCTCTTTAAGGCTGTCTCTTTGACAATCTGTTTGTTTTTCTGTCTGTCTGTTTGTCTGGCGGCCTGTCCATCTGTTCTGCCTTTTGTTTCTGTCTGTCTGTTGGTACATCCGTTCTGCTCTGTCTGTCTGCCTGTCGGTCGATTGGTCTGTCAGTCTGGTCTGTCAGTCTGGTCTGTCAGTCTGGTCTGTCTGCCTAGTTTGTCTGTCTGTCTGCTCTGTCGATCTGGTCTGTCTGTCGGTCTGTTTGTCTGACTGTCAGGTCTGACTTGACTGTCTCTCTGTTTGTTGTTCTGTCTGTTGTTCTCTCGGTCTGTTTGTCTGTTGGTCTGTGTGTCTCTCTGGTCTGCCTCTTCTGTCTGTCTGCCTCTCTGACTGCCTGGTCTGTCTTTTCTGTCTGGTCTCTCTGGTACATCTGTCTGTATGCCTGTCTGTCTATCTGCCTGGTGTGTCTGTCTGTCGCTCTGTCTTTCTGGTCTGTCTGGTCTGTCTTGTCTGTCCATCTGGTATGCCTTTTCTTTCTGTCTCTCTCTCTGCCGGTCTGCCTGGTCTACCTGTCTGTCTGTCTGATGGTCCGTTTAGTCAGGTCTGTCTGCCTGTCATTCTGTCTGTCTGTCTTGTCTGTCTCTCTGTCTGTCTGGTTTGGTTGTCTGTCTGTCTGTCCGCTGTTCTGTCTGTCTGTTGGTCTGTCTACCTGGTTGTCTGTCTGTCTGTCCATCTGTCTCTTGGTCTGTCTGTTCTGTCTGTTGGTCTGTTTTTCTGACTGTCAGGTCTGACTTGTCTGTCTCTCTGTTTGTTGTTATGTCTGTCTGTCCATCTCTCAGTCTGTTGGTCTGTGTGTCTCTCTGGTCTGCCTGGTTTGTCTGTCTGTCTGTCTGGTCCGTCTTTTCTGTCAGGTCTGTCTCTTTCTATCTGTCTGTCTGTTGTCAGTCTGATCTGGTGGCCTCTCTGACTATTTGTCTATTTTCTGTTCTGTCTGTCTGGTTCACGGTCTGTCTGTCCATCTGGTCTGCCTTGTCTGTCTGTCCATCTGTTTGTCTACCGGTCTGTCTGGTCTGTCTGTCATTCTGACTGTTGGTCTGTCTGGGCTGTCTCTTTCTGGCTGTCTCTCTGATTATCTGTCTGTTTTTCTGTCTGTCTGGCAGTCTGTCCATCTGGTCTGCCTTCTCTTTCTGTCTGTCTGGGGGTCTGTCTATCTGGTCATCTGTTCTGCCTTTTCTTTCTGTCTGTCGGTCGGTCCATCCAGTCTGCCCTGTCTGTCTCCCTGTCTGTCGGTCGTTCTGTATGTCTGGTCTGGCTGTCTGTCTGGTACATCTGTCTGTCTGTCTGGTACATCTGTCTGTCTGTCTGGTCTGTCTGCCTGTCTGTCTGCCTGTCGATTTGTCTGTCTGGTCGGTTTATCTGTCTGTATCACTGTCAGGTCTGTTCTGTCTGTCTGTTCTGTCTGTCTGTTTGTCTGTCTGTCTGTCTGGTCTGTCTGTCGGCCTGTTTGTCTGACTGTCACGTGTGACTTGTCTGTCTCTCTGTTTGTTGTTCTGTCAGTCTGTCTGTCGGTCACTGGTCTGTCTGTCTGTTGGTCTGTGTTTCTCTCTGGTCTGCCTGGTTTGTCTGTCTGCCTCTCTGTCTGGTCTGTTGGGACTGTCTCTTTCTATCTCTCTGTTTGTTGGCCTGTTGTCTGTCTGGTCTGGTTGCCTCTCTGTTTATTTGTCTCTTTTTCATTCTGTCTGTCTGCCTCACGGTCTGTCTGTCCATCTGGTCTGCCTTGTCGTTCTGTCTGTCTGTCTCTCTACTGCTCTGTCTGGTCTTTCTGTCAGTCTGTCTTTCTGACCGTTGGCCTGTCTGGGCTTTCTCTTTCTGGCTGTCTCTGTGACTATCTGTCTGTTTTTCTGTCTGTCTGTTTGTCTGGCGGTCTGTCTATATGCCCATCTGGTTTGCCCTCTCTGTCAGTCTGTCGGTCTGTCTGTCTGCCTGGTCTGTCTGTCTGAAGGCCTGTCCGGACTGGTCTGTCTGTCTGCCTGTCGGTTCGTCTGTCTGTATGTCTGATCTGTCGGTCTGGTCGGTCTGTCAGTCTGGTCTGTCTGTCTGTGTGGTCTGGCTGTCTCTCTGTTTGGCTTGTCTATCTGTCTCTCTGGTCTGTGTTGTCTGCCTGTCTGGCTGTCGCTCTGTCTATCTGTCTGGTCTGTCAGTCTATCTGTCTGCCTGTCTCTCGGTCTGTTTGTCTGCCTGGTCTGTCTGCTCTGTCTCTCTGTCTGTTTTTCTGTCTGTCTGACTCTCTCTCTGATATTTCTGGGCTATATGTGTGTTTGGTCTGTCTTTCTGTCTGTTCTCTCCGGTCTCTCTGTTCTGTCTGTCTGGATTCTCTGTCTTCATGTTGGTCTGTCTGTCGGTGACTCTAACAGTTAATCTGACTTGTCTGCCTGGACTCTATGTCTGTCTGTATGTCTGTCTGTTGCTCTGAATATCTGTCTGGTCCACCAGTCTATCTCGCTGCCTGTCTGTCTGGTCTGTCTTGTCTTTCTCTCTGTTGGCCTGTCATTCTGCCTGTCTTGTCTGTTTAGATAGTTTGTCTGTATGTCGGTTTGTCTGTCTGGCCTGTCTGGTCTCTCTGTCTGTTTATCTGTATGCCTGTTTGTCGGTCTCCCTGGTAAGTCTGTCTTGTCTGTCTGTCTGTCTGGTGTGGCTCTCTGTCTCTCTCTCTCTGTCTGTTGGTCTGTCTCTCTTTCCATCTTGTCTGTCTGTCTGTCTGCTCTGTCTGTCTGCCTCTCTGTCTTGTATGTATGATCTGTATGTCTGTCTGCTCTTTCTGGTCTGTCTGTTCTGTATGTCTGTCGATGTGTTTGCCTATCAATCTGACTGGTCTGCCTGGACCCTCTGTCTGTATGTCTGTCTGTCGGTATGTCTCTCTGTCTGGTCCATCTGTCTATCTCTCTGCCTGCCTGTCGTTCTGCTTGTCTGTCTGTCTGGTCTGTCTTGTCTTTCTGTTTGTATGTCTTGCCTGTCTTACTGTCTGCCTGTCTGGCCTGTTTGGTCTGTCTGTCTAAGTGTCTGTCTGTCTGTCTTCTCTGTCCATCTTTATCTGTAGCTGTCTGTCTGTCGGTCTGGTCTATCTGATTCTCTGCCTGGTCTGGCTTGTCTGCCTGTCTGGTTTGTTTTGTCTGTCTGGTGTGCCTGTCTGTCTGGATTCTCTCTCTGTCAGTCTGTTTTTCTGTCTGTATTAGACTGGTCTGCCTGTACTCTATATATGTCTGTCTGTCTGACTGTCATTCTGTCTGTCTGATCTGGCATTTTATCTGTCTGCCTGATTGTCAGTCTGTTTGTCCACCTGTCTGGTCTGTCTTGTCCATCTGTTGGTCTGTCTGTCTTCTCTGTCTCTATGTCTGTCTGTCGGTATGTCTTGTCTGTCTGCCTCTCTGTCTGTATGTCTGTCTGTCTCTTTGTCTGTTCTGGCTTCTCTGTCTGTCAGTCTGTTTTTCGGATGGTCTGTCTGCCTGTCTATCTGACTGGTCTGTCTGTCTATTTGCCTGCCTGTTTGTCACTCTGCTTGTCTGTCTGTCTGACTCTATGTCTGTCGGTCAGTCTCTCCAGTCTGTCTGGTCTGTCTGGTCAGTCTGTCTGCCTGTTTTTTCTGGTCTGTCTGGTGTGTCGGTCTGTATTCTGTCGGTCTGTCTTCCTGTCTATCTGACTAGTCTGCCTAGGCTCTATGCTGTTTCTCTGTCTCTCTGCCTTGTCTTTCATAGAAACATCGAAACTAGGAGCAGGCCATTCGGCCCCTCGAGCCTGCTCCACCATTCAATGAGGTCATGGCTGATCATCCAAACTCAGTACCCTGTCCCTGCCTTCTCCCCATATCCCTTATGAAATATATCTAACTCCTTCTTGAATATATTTAATGAATTGGCCTCAACTGCCTTCTGTGGTAGAGAATTCTACAGGTTCACCACTCTCTGGGTGAAGAAATTCCTCCTCATCTCAGTCCTAAATGGCTTACCCCTTATCCTTAGACTGTGACCCCTGGTTCTGGACTCTCCCGCCATCGGGAACATCCTTCCTGCATCTAGTCTGTCTAGTCCTGTTAGAATTTTAAAAGTTTCATGGTCACCATTACTGATACTAGCTTTAAATTCCAGATTTATTTAATTAATTGAGTTTAAATTCCCCAGCTGCTATGGTGGGAGATGAATTCTCGTCTCCAGATTATTAGTCCTGGCCTCTGGATTATTAGTCTAGTAACATAACCACTATGCTACCGTACCCCTATTGAAAGCTATGAAGTGGGGGGGAGTAATAAAATTCACACAGGGTTCCCATCGCTAGCTACTACCCACCTCCCTCATTGGATAGTGAGTGCGGAGACTGGGCGAGGACAGGGTCAGGCTCAGCAGTGAAACTGTCTATGGTCGAACGCTCATGCACAAAGAATGGCCCCTTGGATGAGGCACCAGCAGCGCCCATTAGAACCCATCCCCAGCACGGGGTAGCCCCGCACAAGAGGGGAAGAAGCGTGGGGGAAAGCGCAAGAGTGAAATTCACGCCCGCGAGGGTAGGCAGGAAAACACTGCTCACGCCCAAGGGAAACATTGCTTTTCGCGCGGGAGCCTAGACAATGAGTGTTAGTGGAATATTCTTGGTTCAATGAGATAATTCTTCTAAACTACAGCGAGTATAAGCCGAATCGACCCTATTTCTCCTCATACATCATTCCTGCCATCCCAGGTATCAGTCTGGTGAATCTTCGCTGCACTCCATCCATGGCAAGAACATCCTTCCTCAGATAAGGCGAACAAAACTGCACACAATAGTCAAGGTCTGGTCTCACCAAGGCCCTGTACAACTGCAGCAATACGTGCTTGTTCCTGTACTCGAATCCTCTCGCTATGAAGGCCAACATACCATTTGCCTTCTGAACCACCTGCTGCACCTGCATGATTACCTTGTCTGTCTGGACTGTCTGGCCTGTCTGTCTGTCTCTACCTGGTACGTCTGGTCTGTCAGTCTTTCTGTACCTGGTACGTCTGCTCTGTCAGTCTTTCAGTTTCTGTAAGTCATCGACCTGAAACGTTACCTCTGTTTCTCTCTTCACAGATGCTGCCTGACCTGCTGAGTTTCTCCAGCATTTTCTGTATGTCATTCTGTCTGGTCTGTCTGTCTGTCTGTCTGTCTGTCTGTCTTTCTGTCTGTCTGCCTGGTCTGTTGGGATTGTCTGTCTGTCAGCCTGTCTGTCTGGTCTGTCTATCTGTTCGGCTATCTGTATGTCTGTCTGTCGGTCTGTCAGCCTGTCTGGTCTGTCTGATGTGTCTGTCTGGGCGCTCTGTATGTTGGTCTGGACTGTCTTGTCCATCTTTCTATCTCACTGCCTGTCTGTCAGTCTGCTTGTCTGTCTGTACTCTCTGTCTCTCTGTCAGTCTCCAGGTCTGTCTGTCTGTCTATTCGGTCTGTTTGTCTATCTGCCTGGTCTGTCTGTCTGTTGGCCTGTGTGTGTCTCTGGTCTGTCTGGTTTGTTTGTCTGCCTCTCTGTCTTTCTGTCCATCTGCCTGTCTGTTGGTCTGCTTGTCTGCCTGCCTAGTCTGTCTTGTCTTTCTGTCTGTCTGTCTCTCTGGACTGTCTGGTCTTTCTACCTGTCTGTCTCTCTGCCTGGTATGTCTGGTCTGTCAGTCTTTCTGTATGTCGTTCTGTCTGGTCTGACAGTCTGTCCTTCTGTCTGTCTGGTCTGTTGGGATTGTCTGCCTGTCAATTTCTCTGTTTGACCTGTCTGGCATGTCGTTCTGTGTATCTGTAATTTTGTCTGTCGGGCTCTCTGTCTGTCTGTTCTGTCGCTCTGCACTCTCTGATATATCTATCTGCCTGTCTGTTGGTCTGCCTATCTGCCTGGTACTTCTGGTCTGTCAGTCTTTCTGTCTGTTGTTCTGTCTGGTCTGTCTGTCTGTCTGTCTGCTCTGTTTGGATAGTCTGTCTGTCGGTCTGTCTGTCTTGCCTGTCTGGTCTGTCTGTCTATTTGTCTATCTGCATGTCTGTCTGTTGGTCTGTCTGTCTGTCAGCCTGTCTGGTCTGTCTGGTGTTTCTGTCTGTCTGTCTATTTGTATGTCTGTCTGTCAGCCAGTCTGACTGTGTCTGTCTGCTATGTCTGGCTGTCTCTCTGTCTGTTTGACTCTCCGTCTGACTCTCTGTCTTGTCTGTCTGTCTGTCTGCTCTTTCTGCTCTGTCTACCTGTCTGTTTTCTGTCTGCCTGTATGTCTGTCTGTTCTGTCTGGTCCATCTGTCTACCTTGCTGCCTGTCTGTCGGTCTGCTTGTCTGTCTGTCTGATCTGTCTTATCTTTCTGTCAGCCTGTCTGTCAGTCTCTCGGTCTGTCTGTCTCTTCTGTCTGGATTGTCTGTCTGTCAGTCTGGACTGTCTGGTCTCTCTGTCTGGTCGGTCTATGTGTCTGTCTCACTGTCAGGTCAGTCTTATCTGTCTGTCTGTTGGTCTGTCTGTTCTACCTGGTCTGTTGGTGTGTCTGATGTGTCTGGTCTCTCTCTTTCTATCTGTATGACTGTCGGTCTTTTGTCTGTCTGGCCTGGCTGTCTCTCTGTCAATCTGTTTCTTTTTTGTTCTGTCTGTCTGTTTGACTCGTGGTCTGTCCATCTGGGCTGCTTTGACTTTCTCTCTGAATGTCTGTCTGCCTGTCTGTCTCTCAGTCTGTCTGTCTGATGATCCGTCTAGTCAGGTCTGTCTGCCTGTCTGTTGGTCTGTCAGTCTGGACTGCCTGTCTTGCTGTCAATCTGTCTCTTTGTCATTCTGTCTGTCTGTCTGGTCTGTCAAATCTGTATGGTCTTTATGTCTGCTGGTCTACCAGTTGGCCTGTCTGTCTGTATGTCTGGTCTGTCTGCCTGCATGTCTGTCTCATCTGTCTGTCTGACTGTCCATCTGCCTGGTCTGCCTGTCTGTTTTTTGGTCTGTCTGTCTGGCGGTCTTTCTGCCTGTCTGATGGTCCATCCGGTCTGGTCTGTCTGTCTGGCTGTCAGTCATTCTATCTGTATGTCTGTCTGTATGTCTGTCTGGTCTGTCTGTCTGCCTGTCTATCTGTCTGTCTCACTGTCATGTTTGTCTTGTCTGTCTGTTGGTCTGTCTGTTCTCTCTGATATGGTTGTCTGCCTGTCTGTCTGTCTCTTTGTCTGACTGTCAGGTCTGACTTGTCTGTCTCTCCCTTTGTTGTTCTGTCTGATCTGTCTCTCTGTTCTGTCTGTCAGTCTCTCGGTCTGTCTGTCTATATGGTCTCTTGGTCCGTTTGTCTATGTGGACTGTTGGTCTATCTGTCTGGTCTCTGTCTGTCTGCCTGTCTGGTCTGTCTGTCTTGCAGTCTCCCTCTCTGTCTGTCGTTCTGTCTGTATGTCTGGTCTGTATGTCATGTCTGTCTCATCTGTCTGTCCTTCTGTCTGATCGGTCTGGCTGTCAGTCTGTCTGTCTTGTCTCGTCCGTTTCCTGTTGCTCTGCATCTCTGTCTGTTTGTCAGACTGTCTATCTGTACGTCTGGTCTGACTGGTCTATCTAGCTGCCTGTCTGGTCTTTCTCTTTCTGGCTGACACTCTGTCTATCTGTCTGTTTTTCGGTCTGTCTCTCGCTCTGTCTGTCTGTCCATCTGGTCTACCTTGTCTTTCTTTCTGTCTGTCTGTCTGTCTGTCAGTCAGTCTGTCTGGTCTGTCTGATGGACTGTATGTTCTGGTCTGCCTGTCCGTCGGTCTGTCTGTATTACTGGTCTGTCTGTCTGTCAGGTCTGGCTGCCCATCTGTCAGTGTCTAGTCTGTCAAACTGTCTGGTCAGTCTGGTCTGTTTGTCTGCCTGTTGGTCGGTCTGTCTGTATGTCTCGTCTGTCTGACTGTTTTGTCTGGCTGTCCCTCTGTCTGTCTGACTAGTCTGTCTGACAGTCTATTCAGTCTGGCCTGTCTGTCTGCCTGTAGTTCTGTCTCTCTGTCTGGTCTGTCTATCTCTCTGTCTCACTGTCAGGTCTGTCTTTTCTGTCTGTCTGTTGGTCTGTCTCATCTGTTTGTCTGTCTGTCGTTCTGGTTCATTGCCAGGTCTGACTTGTCTGTGTCTCTGTTTGTTTGTTTGTCTGTCTGTTCTGTCTGATCTGTCTCTCTGTTCTGTCTGTCGCTCTATTTGCTCGGTTGCCCTATCTGTCTGGTCTGTCTGTCGGTCTGTTGGTCTCTCAGTCTGTCACTCTATCTGGTCTGCTAGTCTATCTGTCTGTCTGGCTGTCTGTCTGTCTGTTTGTCTCTCTGGTCTGTCTGGTTCATCTGTCTGCCTCTCTGTCTGTCTGTCGGTCTGTCGATCTCGTCTGTTCTGTCTGGTCTGTCTCTTTCTGGCTGTCACTCTGTCTATCTGTCTGTTTTCTGGTCTATCTCTCTGTTTGGCAGTCTGCATATCTGTCCACCTGGTCTGCCTTGACTTTCTGTCTGTCTGTCAGTCTCTCAGTCTTTTGCTCTATCTGGTCTGCTGGTCTATCTGCCTGGTCTGTCTGTCTGTTGGTCTGTGTCTGTCTCTGGTCTGCCTGGTTCATCTGTCTGTCTCTCTGTCGGTCTGTCTGTTGGTCTCGCCTGTCTGTCTGTTCTGTCTGGTCTGTCTCTTTCTGGTTGTCACTCTGTCTATCTTTTTGTTTTCTGGTCTATCTCTCTGTTCGACGGTCTGCATATCTGTCCACCTGGTCTGCCTTGCCTTTCTGTCCATCTGTCAGTCTGTCTGGTCTTTCTGTCTGTCTGATGGTCTTTCTGGTCTGTCTGGTCTGTCTCTATGCATGTCTCACTGTCAGCTATGTCTTGTCTGTCTGTGTCTGGCTGTTTGTCATTTGTCTGACTGTCAGTTTGGACTTGTCTGTCTCCTGCTTTGTTGGTTGGTTTGTCTGCCTGTCTGTCGGGTCTCTCGCTCTGACTGTTGGTCTATCTGACTGGTCTGCCTGTCTGTCTGTGTGTCTGTCTGTCTGTGTGTCTCTCTGGTCTGCCTGGTTTGTCTGTCTGCCACACTGTCTGTCTGCCTGTCTGCCTGTCGCTGTGTCTGTCTGACTGTCAGGTCTGTCTCATCATTCTATCTGTCTGTCTGTTGGTCTGTCTGTCTGTCTGATCTGTATGGTCTGTCTTTCTGCTTGTCTGCCTGTCATCCAGTCTGTCTGTCTGGTCTGTCTGCCTGCATGTCTGTCTCATCTGTCTGTCTGACTGTCCATCTGCCTGGTCTGCCTGTCTGTTTTTTGGTCTGTCTGTCTGGCGGTCTTTCTGCCTGTCTGATGGTCCATCCGGTCTGGTCTGTCTGTCTGGCTGTCAGTCATTCTATCTGTATGTCTGTCTGTATGTCTGTCTGGTCTGTCTGTCTGCCTGTCTATCTGTCTGTCTCACTGTCATGTTTGTCTTGTCTGTCTGTTGGTCTGTCTGTTCTCTCTGATATGGTTGTCTGCCTGTCTGTCTGTCTCTTTGTCTGACTGTCAGGTCTGACTTGTCTGTCTCTCCCTTTGTTGTTCTGTCTGATCTGTCTCTCTGTTCTGTCTGTCAGTCTCTCGGTCTGTCTGTCTATATGGTCTCTTGGTCCGTTTGTCTATGTGGACTGTTGGTCTATCTGTCTGGTCTCTGTCTGTCTGCCTGTCTGGTCTGTCTGTCTTGCAGTCTCCCTCTCTGTCTGTCGTTCTGTCTGTATGTCTGGTCTGTATGTCATGTCTGTCTCATCTGTCTGTCCTTCTGTCTGATCGGTCTGGCTGTCAGTCTGTCTGTCTTGTCTCGTCCGTTTCCTGTTGCTCTGCATCTCTGTCTGTTTGTCAGACTGTCTATCTGTACGTCTGGTCTGACTGGTCTATCTAGCTGCCTGTCTGGTCTTTCTCTTTCTGGCTGACACTCTGTCTATCTGTCTGTTTTTCGGTCTGTCTCTCGCTCTGTCTGTCTGTCCATCTGGTCTACCTTGTCTTTCTTTCTGTCTGTCTGTCTGTCTGTCAGTCAGTCTGTCTGGTCTGTCTGATGGACTGTATGTTCTGGTCTGCCTGTCCGTCGGTCTGTCTGTATTACTGGTCTGTCTGTCTGTCAGGTCTGGCTGCCCATCTGTCAGTGTCTAGTCTGTCAAACTGTCTGGTCAGTCTGGTCTGTTTGTCTGCCTGTTGGTCGGTCTGTCTGTATGTCTCGTCTGTCTGACTGTTTTGTCTGGCTGTCCCTCTGTCTGTCTGACTAGTCTGTCTGACAGTCTATTCAGTCTGGCCTGTCTGTCTGCCTGTAGTTCTGTCTCTCTGTCTGGTCTGTCTATCTCTCTGTCTCACTGTCAGGTCTGTCTTTTCTGTCTGTCTGTTGGTCTGTCTCATCTGTTTGTCTGTCTGTCGTTCTGGTTCATTGCCAGGTCTGACTTGTCTGTGTCTCTGTTTGTTTGTTTGTCTGTCTGTTCTGTCTGATCTGTCTCTCTGTTCTGTCTGTCGCTCTATTTGCTCGGTTGCCCTATCTGTCTGGTCTGTCTGTCGGTCTGTTGGTCTCTCAGTCTGTCACTCTATCTGGTCTGCTAGTCTATCTGTCTGTCTGGCTGTCTGTCTGTCTGTTTGTCTCTCTGGTCTGTCTGGTTCATCTGTCTGCCTCTCTGTCTGTCTGTCGGTCTGTCGATCTCGTCTGTTCTGTCTGGTCTGTCTCTTTCTGGCTGTCACTCTGTCTATCTGTCTGTTTTCTGGTCTATCTCTCTGTTTGGCAGTCTGCATATCTGTCCACCTGGTCTGCCTTGACTTTCTGTCTGTCTGTCAGTCTCTCAGTCTTTTGCTCTATCTGGTCTGCTGGTCTATCTGCCTGGTCTGTCTGTCTGTTGGTCTGTGTCTGTCTCTGGTCTGCCTGGTTCATCTGTCTGTCTCTCTGTCGGTCTGTCTGTTGGTCTCGTCTGTCTGTTCTGTCTGGTCTGTCTCTTTCTGGTTGTCACTCTGTCTATCTTTTTGTTTTCTGGTCTATCTCTCTGTTCGACGGTCTGCATATCTGTCCACCTGGTCTGCCTTGCCTTTCTGTCCATCTGTCAGTCTGTCTGGTCTTTCTGTCTGTCTGATGGTCTTTCTGGTCTGTCTGGTCTGTCTCTATGCATGTCTCACTGTCAGCTATGTCTTGTCTGTCTGTGTCTGGCTGTTTGTCATTTGTCTGACTGTCAGTTTGGACTTGTCTGTCTCCTGCTTTGTTGGTTGGTTTGTCTGCCTGTCTGTCGGGTCTCTCGCTCTGACTGTTGGTCTATCTGACTGGTCTGCCTGTCTGTCTGTGTGTCTGTCTGTCTGTGTGTCTCTCTGGTCTGCCTGGTTTGTCTGTCTGCCACACTGTCTGTCTGCCTGTCTGCCTGTCGCTGTGTCTGTCTGACTGTCAGGTCTGTCTCATCATTCTATCTGTCTGTCTGTTGGTCTGTCTGTCTGTCTGATCTGTATGGTCTGTCTTTCTGCTTGTCTGCCTGTCATCCAGTCTGTCTGTCTGGTCTGTCTGACTGTCAGGTCTGTCTCATCTGTCTGGTCTTTCTGGTTTGTCTGTCAGCCTCTCTGTTTGTCTGTCGGTCTACCTGTCAGTCTTGGTTGTCTGTCTGCCTGTCATTCTGTCTGTCTGTCTGGTCTGTCTGCCTGTTGGTCTGTTGGTCTAGTCTATCTAATCCATATGGTCTGTCTCTCTGCCTGTTGGCCTTTCTTTCTGTCTGGCCTATCTGTCTCTCTGCCTGATTATCAGGTCTGTTCGTCTATCTGGTCAGGTCTGTCTGTCTGTCCATCTGTCTGTCTGGACCGTTCGGTCTGTCTATCTCTCTGTCTGTCTGTTGGTCTGTCTCTCTGCCTGGTACGTCTGGCCTATCTGCCTTTCTGTATGTTGTTCTGCCTGTCTGTTCTCTTTGGCTTGTCTGTCTGTCGGTCTATCTCTCTGGACTGTCTGGTCTGTCAGTATATCTGTGCAGTGCATGCAGAAAACCGGTACTTCCATTGGGCCTACGGGTGAGTACCCCATGAGTACTCACCCGTGGAGACCCGAATTTCTGGGCCATTATGTTCAAGAGTATTTTTTCTATGAAATTAATTTAACTGGTTCCTTGTGTCAGAAGCAATGAATATTTTAAACATATCTCCTAAAATACATAGTGTGTAATTTCAGATAGGGGATAAAACTTAATCAATGAATAAAGGTTTGCAAATTATTGAAGTTTTGACTGCCCCTCAGGGTGAGCATTTCTTTCATTCTGCAGAGCAACGGTATCAGTTAATGAATGATGATTAAAACAATTAAACCACTAAACTATCAGAAAAGACTTTAAAGGGTTTATCACAATTGCTGACATTTCTTATCATTTTTGTTGTGTTTTTTTCAGCTCTTGGTCCTTTTCAGCTCCTGATTGTGGATATTCCTCTGATAAAATGTGAACAAAATGTTATAATTCGCAGCCCCGGCCTCCGTTAATGCGAACAGATCTAAGCCGCATTTCAGACATGGAAACAAACCCATTATTTATTCGCTCTTCCCAAGCTCCAGAGCTCAGAGGGTTATTGTCCATCCCTGGGCTGCAAGGTACCAGGGACCCGGGCTAAAGCTCCCCATACACCGAGCACAGGCTCAGGAAAACCCCAGGGGAGATGATATCCCAGTCACTGAGACTTCGAGCAGCATTGATTAAGCTCCCAGTCTGAAACTTTCTCAATGCAGAAGTGATGAGCTGCAGAAGTGCCATTAACAAGTCAGAATGGGCGAGTGGTCTAAGCTGCTGCTCTTAGATCGCAGTCTTCTCTGGATATGTGGGTTCGAATCCCTCTTCTGACCTACTTTACTTTTAATTATTAAGTGGACCTCATTTGTTTTGACATCACTGTCAACATAGAAACATAGAAGATAGGAGCAGGAGTAGGCCATTCGGCCCTTCGAGCCTGTTCCACCATTCAATGAGATCATGGCTGATCATCCAAATTCAGTACCCTGTCCCTGCCTTCTCCCCATATCCCTTGATCCATTTAGCCTCAAGAAATATATCCAATTCTTTCTTGAATATATTTAATGAACTGGCCTCCACCACCCTCTGTGGCAGAGAATTCCACAGGTTCACCACTCTCTGGGTGAAGAAATTCCTCCTCATTTCAGTCCTAAATCGCTTACCCCTTATCGTTAGACTATGACCCCTGGTTCTGGAGGTGCTTTGGGACATCCCTTTAAAATGGGATTCAGTGGTTCACCTGCTCCCTTAACATTTTCAGCTGATCTCGTACTGAAAGTGGAGATGATTCCGCAGTATAGCAGCTATCCCTTTTGCGGAAACATTTTGTTGGAACTTGCTCTTTATGCATGTCCAAGGGCGAGTTTGCTCTCCTGTGTAAGGACATAAGAACTAAAGAATTAGGAGCAGGAGTAGCCCATATATTGTGTAAAATGAGATATGGGTAACAATTACGTGCAAAGCACAAAACAAATTATTGAGGTATCGACTCTCCCTCAGTTAGCATTTCTTTCATTGTGAAAAACAAAGTTCCCGTGAAAGCAACATAAAAGTTTACACAAAAAGCTTCCACCCAACGTGGGGCTCGAACCCACGACCCTAATATTAGCAGTTTCATGCTTTACTGACTGAGCTGGCCGGGCCTGCTCAAGTTGCACATTGTCACTGATTGCAGTCAGGCACCTGGTGGCTCCGTCCCGGTCACAACTGCTGATCTAAGTCATGTTTCTGCGAACCATGAACCAAGTTCTCCTGAATTCCAACCTGAAAGGAATCTGCAGCCCCGGAGAAGGTGGAGAATAATTCAGAGCAGCTGAAGTCAGTTAAGTAGGGAATCTAGGCCACTAAGAACAGGCTTTGCAGTGTGATCTGCACAGAGCGCTGAGAATTGGGTGAGTGAGGGAATTAGGTGGGGGAGGAGTGGAAGGAGGAGCAGCTCCCTTGCTTCACCTTTTCTTTCCCGAACTTTTCACTCTGTAGGATTTGGTTCTTACTTTACACCCAGAAAAGAGTCGGAGAGCAGGAGCAGTCAAACAACAACAACAGCTGCAAAACCACTAAAATGGCATCACAACCAGGGAAGGAGCTGATTGGTGAGTATTTCTACAGTCCGGTCGTTAAAGTAAAAGTAAGGTCTCTAGTTTAGTGTGAGTAGTGTTTAAAGTGAAGAAGGTCCCTAGTGTTTCTAATATTCTTTAATTTAGAGGACGTAAATGGAATAAATCAAGGGCAGGACCTGGCAAGGCAGCTCAGCTCCTGTGCTAGGTGGGAAGTCAGGGACACATTCAGTGTCCAGGGCGAACACGTGTGCTGGAAGTGAATACATTTAATTAGGTACATCTTAGTCTTAATTTTCTGTAAAGTTAGTTAATAGCAGAATAAATAAAGGCATAACAGGGCAACTCAGTCCCACGGAATCTGCATCCAGTGCCATGTGACAAATCCAGGACGCTTCCCGTGTCCTGGACAACCACGTGTGTGGGAAGTGTCATCAGTAGGAGGAGCTCGAGCTCTGGGTTTCGGAGCTTGAGCAGCAGCTGGCGTCACTGTTGTGCATTCATGAGGCTGAGCGGTACATGGACAGCATGTTTCAGGAGGTGGTCATCCCGCAGCTAAGATGTGTGTAGGCAGAGAGGGAATGGGTGACCGTCAGACAGAAGAGGAGGACAGACATGACTCCAGGATGGAATGCTGCCTCCCCAGTGCCAGGGTCAAGGATGTCACTGAGCAGCTGCAGAATATTCTGAGGGTGGAAGGTGAACAGCCAGAGCTCGAGGTCCATATCGGTACCAATGACATAGGTAGAAAGTGTTGTGTATGTAATATGTATGTTGCGTTAGACCTATGGCCAGGGCAGCACTACTTTGTAGGGCGTAGTGATACTGTAGTACCACCCCTGGCCATAGGGGTATAAATAGTACTGTGGGCACTGATTTCCCCTCAGTTCCCGCCTGTTGGTATGAAGTAAAGACCTACGTTGAATCTTCCAAGCTGTCTCTTCATTATTGAATTAAGTACAGACACATACTTTACACTGTCGACGAGTAACGTTCGAACTCACCAGTACACGGTGCAACAAAGGAACGGCAGCAGTACAGAGAGAGACCAGCCTGCACGGTCCAGCGGCGACCAAGCGAAATCGACCAACACTCGAGAGGTGCAGAGCCCAGCGGCGACCAAGAGAAATCGACCAACATTCGAGAGGTGCAGAGCCCAGCGGCGACCAAGAGAAATCGACCAACATTCGAGAGGTGCAGAGCCCAGCGGCGACCAAGAGAAATCGACCAGCACTACAGGTACCAAAAAGAGCAGCAGCAACAGAGAGTGGCGCTCCAGCCACGGGGCAAAAGTCCAGGTAACTGAAATCCTTCCCGGGGGAACAGCTGCTGCAAGGAACGGGCAGGCGAGCTCGGAAATAAACTGAGCCACGAGGACTAGCACGCCATCTAGTGGACAAAAGGGAAAAGTTTTTTCCCCCCCAGCAGTTTTTAAAAAAAACAGCGCCATCTAGTGGACAAAAGGGGAAAAGTTTTTTTTTCTCTTCATAGTTTTTTTTTCTCTTCACCAGTTAAAAATGCCTAAAGACGGGTGGTTGGCACCATTTGTGGAGGACACAGAAGAATGGGAGGCCTATATCGAAAGGCATGAACTTTATTGCATAGTGAACAAGGTGGAAGATGACCAAAAGGTAGCAACCTTATTAAATTTCATGGGGCCAAAAGCATACGGGCTGCTGCGAAATCTTCTTACTCCAGAAAAGCCAGCGGACAAAACGTACGCCCAAATTGTTGATACGTTAAGGGAACATTTAAACCCTAAGCCACCATTTATAGCGGAAAGGTACCGCTTCTACAGACGCGACCAAAGGAATGATGAGTCACAGGCAGCATATTTAGCAGAGCTCAGAAGGTTGTCCAAACATTGCCAGTTTGGAGCCATATTGACGGACGCGATCAGAGACAGATTTGTCTGGGGCATGTTAAATGAGAATACACGTAAACGGTTGCTAGCCAAGAAACAGCTCAGCCTAGATCAGGCGATTGAAATAGCATCGTTCCATGAAGCAGCAGCACAGGGTGCGGCCCAAATACGACAAAACACAACCGGCTATGACACCCATGAGGTGACACTTCACAAAGGTAAATGCTACCGTTGTGGCAAAACCACCCACGACCAAAGTAATTGTTGGTTTCATGATAAAACATGCCAGCAGTGTGGGAAAAAGGGGCATATAGCGAAAGTTTGTCAGTCTGGTACGAAACCCAATCGTGGGGGCAATCCGAGCAGTACCAAGGCAAGGACAACAATACATAAGATGTCTGACAGTAGCTCAGACGAGTCACAGGAAGGCACAAAAGCAGAGCCTAAAGGTCTAGGATGTCTCAAGTTATATGGTGTAGATAAAAAGGAGGACCACAGCACAATGTGGGTTAAAATGACGGTAGCAGGCATCGAAGTTAATATGGAGCTGGACACTGGTTCAGCCCTATCAGTAATTAATGAACAAGATTATAACAGGCTGTTCAAAAGCATTCCCTTAAAGGATACGGAAATTAAATTAAAAACATATACTGGACAAAAAGTTTACCCGAAGGGAAAAATGCAAGTAACAGTTAAATACAATGGCAGAAAAGTGCCAGGACTTTATTTATACGTCCTACCAAACGGTGGACCACCACTTTTGGGTAGGGAATGGATAAGAAAAATCCACTTTGACTGGAAGTCGATACACGAGTTAAAAGTAGAGACCACCACGGATGATGCAACCATTACAAGCAGGCTGTCAAAACTATTGGCAAAAACGCCAGAGGTGTTCCAACAAGGGCTGGGGACCTTAAAGGACATTAGAGCAAAAATAACTATTGCTCAAGACGCAAACCCCAAGTTTTGTAAGGCCAGACCGGTGCCTTATGCCATTCGGCCAGCGGTGGAAGCAGAACTGGATGCCTTAGAGAGTGCAGGTGTCCTTACAAAGATTGAGTGGAGCGAGTGGGCAACGCCCATCGTCCCAGTTATAAAGAAATCTGCAAATAACACACCGGGGGAACCAAAGAAGGTTCGCATTTGCGGGGATTTTAAGATAACTATTAACCCAGTCCTGCACACGGTACAGGCAGGACCCGCTGCCGCGGATAGAAGACATATTCGCATCGTTAGCTGGGGGTAGACACTTTATGAAGATTGACCTTTGTCAAGCTTATTTACAGATGGAGGTGGAGCAGGACTCGAAAAAGCTCCTTACGATTAACACATACAAGGGATTGTACCAGTACAATCGCCTGGTATTTGGTGTGGCGTCCGCCCCGGCAATATGGCAGAGGACCATGGAACAGGTCCTACAGGGCATTCCAGGAACGCAATGCTACCTGGATGACATCCTGGTGACAGGACAAATGGATAACGACCACCTCGCTAACCTGGAGCGAGTACTTCTGCGGTTACAACAATACGGACTCAGGGCGAACAAGCAGAAATGTGAGTTTTTCCAGGAACGTATCTCATACTGTGGTCACATTATAGATAAGGAAGGCCTGCATAAGTTCCCGGAAAAGATCGAGGCAGTAGTGAAGGCCCCGCCCCCTGAGAATGTATCTCAGTTACGATCATTCTTAGGCCTTATAAACTATTACCATAAGTTCCTCCCGAACTTATCGTCCATTTTACATCCACTAAATTCATTGCTACAAAAGGGAGTCTCCTGGAATTGGGACGAAACGTGTGAGGCTGCTTTTAAAAAGGGTAAACAACTCATCACATCAAAGGAAGTGCTCGCACACTTTGACCCAAAATGCCAATGAGGTTGGCATGTGATGCCTCCCCGTACGGTATAGGGGCAGTGTTGTCACACAAATTTCCCAACGGGACGGCGAGGCCAATAGCATTTGCCTCAAGGTCGTTAACTACAGCCGAAAGAAACTATGCGCAAATCGACAGGGAGGCCCTCAGTCTGGCGTGGGGTGTAAAAAAATTCCACCACTACCTGCATGGGCAACGTTTCACACTACTGACGGATCATCAACCGTTGGTGTCGATATTTAATCCAACAAAAGGGGTGCCCCTGATGACGGCCCAAAGGCTACAGAGATGGTCACTGTTCTTAGGAGCACACCAGTACCTTATCGAATATAAGGGTACCAAACAGCATGGCAATGCGGATGGCCTGTCGCGGCTACCCTTGCCTACCGAGATCGAAGAGATAGTACAGGACCCCGTGGAAATATATCATACGGCTGTTATGGAACACTTGCCCATCACCAGCCAATGTATCGAGCGGGAAACACGGAACGACCCGACATTGGCAAGGGTTTACGAACTAACCATGAAAGGCTGGCTGGCGCAGGGTGATGCATCATTGCCGGCGTTTTCGGCAAGGAAGGACCAGTTGTCCGTCTGCCGGGGCACATTGATGTGCGGAGCCAGGGTAGTGGTCCCTCAAAAATTACAACATAAAGTGTTGCAGGACTTACACGAAGGTCATCTGGGGAGTGTCAAAATGAAAAGCCTCGCCAGAGCCTACGTCTGGTGGCCCGGCATTGACAGGGACATTGAGGAAGTAGCAAAAGCGTGCCAAGGATGCCAGATGGTACAGAACGTACCACCACAAGCCCCACTACATCCGTGGGAGTGGCCCTCAATGCCGTGGCAAAGGATCCACGTGGACTTCGCTGGCCCCTTCCTGGATGCGATGTTCCTCATTGTAGTGAACGCCCATTCAAAATGGCCGGAAGTCATAAAGATGTCATCAACGACAGCCGAAAAGACGGTCGCAGTCTTAAGGACCATTTTTGCCCAAAACGGGGTGCCCGAGCAAGTCTGTTCGGACAATGGGCCACAATTTGTGGCAGAAGAATTTCAAGCATTCCTAAAAAGGAATGGAGTGCGACATTATACGTCCGCACCATATCATCCAGCTACAAATGGGCTGGCAGAGCGATTTGTACAGACGTTTAAAAAGGCCATCAAGGCGATGGGAGAGGAAAGGTTGCCACTACAACACAAGGTGGACAACTTCCTATTCGCATACCATAATGCTGCACATATGGTGACCAACCAGGCCCCCGCTGTCATGTTCTTTAATAGAAGGTTAAGGTCTCGCCTTGAATTGCTCAAACCAAACATTCGGAGAGATGTGGAAAACCGAGTATTTCGTAGGGCCCCTGACAGACAGACACGGAGCTTCGAGGTGGGGCAGCAAGTGTTGGCCCGTGATTATAGGAAGGAAAAGTGGCGGTCTGGTACGATCAAGGCCCGCCAGGGACCCTTGATGTACACAGTTGAGACAGGGGAAGGCATAATCAGACGACATGTTGATCAACTTGTGGACTCCAGAAACCCAACTGATTCACTACCTCAAACGTCTCAGCACATTATTACAGTGGAATCACAGCCCAGCTCGTCGTTACAGAGGTCTCAGGATTGCGAGGAGTTCAGCACTCCAGTGATCTCCACGGCACAGGATGTGCCATCAGACACCGACGAGTCCAGCGATGAAGGGGTGACGGAAGTACCGCCGCCTACACCAAGACCGACTAGAGAAAGACGTTATCCTAGTTGAGACAGGAGGCCTCCTCAGAGACTGAATCTATAACCTGTTTCTGCTTATATGTATATAAGTAGACAACTCTTGATGTAAATATGTTATGCAGATTGTGTTACCAAATGTTATTAGCCCTAATTATGGGGCATCCATTGACTTAATTGCATGGGTACATTTTAATTAAAAGGGGAGGAATGTTGTGTATGTAATATGTATGTTGCTTTAGACCTATGGCCAGGGCAGCACTACTTTGTAGGGCGTACTGATACCGTAGTACCACCCCTGGCCATAGGGGTATAAATAGTACTGTGGGCACTGATTTCCCCTCAGTTCCCGCCTGTTGGTATGAAGTAAAGACCTACGTTGAATCTTCCAAGCTGTCTCTTCATTATTGAATTAAGTATTGACACATACTTTACAGAAAGATGGATGAGATTCCTGGGGCATTGGGGCCGGTTCTGGGGGAGGTATGTCCAGTACAGGCCGCATGGGTTGCAGCCCAACAGAGCCGGTATCACTTTCCTCATGGGGAGGTTTGCTAGTCTTGTTGGGGAGAAATTAAAATTAAGTTGGCATGGGTATGGTTACCAGGATGTACCAATAGAAAGAAAAAACAATGTGCACAACGGACTTGGATAAAGGGATAGCACTAATGTAAGAAATAGTAAGGTATTAGGTGGGGACAGACTAAGAGAGAACATATGATGGTCTAAAAAATGTTTATGTTGCATGTCTGTGAACGCACGAAGCACAGTAAACAAGTTTGGTGAGCTGCAGGCACAAATAGCCACATGGGAATATGACGTTGTGGCAATAATGGAGACCTGGCTCAAAAAAGGGCCGGATTGGGTATCAAATATTCCTGAATAGAAGGTGTTCAAGAAAGATAGGGAAGCAAAGATCGGAGGTGGTGTAGCAGTATTGGTTAAGGTGAATGTTAGTGCTGGAGAGAGAGGCTGTCCTGGAGGGGTCAAGGACAGAATCTATTTGGCTAGAGTTAAGAAATAATATAGGTGCCAATGCACTACTAGGTGTATCCTATAGGTCACCAACTATTGGGAAAATATGGAGAAGCAAATTTGCAGAGAAATTACAGAGAGGTTCAAGAACTGTTAAAGAAAGTGTGTAAGGATAATCCTAGTAACTACCGGCCGGTCAGTTTAACATCAGTTTTAGTTTTAGAAACAACAATCAAGAAAAAAATTAATGGGCACTTCGAGAGGCTTAAACTAACTAAGGAGTGCCAACATGGATTTGTAAAAGGGAGATCGTGTTTGACTAATCTAATTGAATTTTTTTGATGAAGTAACAGAGAGCATTGATGAAGGGAATGCAATGGATGTTATCTGCATGGATTATAGGAAGGCGTTTGACAGAGTACCACATAGAAGGCTAGTTAACAAAATTGAGGCTCCTGGAATAGATGGGGTTGCAGCAGCTTGGATAAGGAATTGGCTTAAGGATGGAAAACAGCGAGTTATGGTAAATGGCTGTTTTTCAGACTGGAGGATGGTAGACAGTGGTGTTCCCTAAGGGTCAGTTCAGGAGCAACTGCTTTTTTTGATATATATAAATGACCTGGATATTGGAATACAGAGCAGGATTTCTAAATTTGCCGATGACACCAAACTTGTGAGGGTGATACCAATCGACTGCAGCAGGACATATAAAGGCTAGCAGAATGGGCAGACAAGTGGCATATGGAATTTAATACAGAGAAGTGTGAGGTGATGCATTTTGGCAGAAGGAACGGGGAGAGGCAATATACACTTAATGGCACAGTTTTAAACAGTGTGCAGGGACAGAGGGATCTGGGAGTTAATGTACATAATTCCCTGAAAGTGGCAGGACATATTGAGAGAGTGGTTAGCAAAGCTCATTGGATCTTGGGCTTCATAAATAGAAATATTGAGTACAAAAGTAGAGAAGTTATGCTGAACCTTTATAAAGCGCTGGTTAGGCCACAACTGGAGTACTGCATCCAGTTCTGGTCACAACAATGTAGGAAGCGTGTGAAGGCCCTTGAGAGGGTGCAGAGGAGATTTACCAGAAATGTTCCGGGTTTGGGGTATCTTAGCTACAAGGACAGGTTGGAGAAGCTGCATTTGCTTTCATTAAAACAACAAATATTTATATAGGCTTTTAACGTAGTAAAACGTCCCAAAGTGCTGCACAGGATTATTGTAAGACAAAGGATGTTGACAGGTGACTTGATAGAAGTGTACAAGATTGTGATGGGTTTGGAGAGGCTAGATGGGGAAAGACTTCCCACAAGTTGATGGTACAAGGACTAGGGACACAGGTTTAAGGCATTGGGCAAAAGATACAGGGGGGACGTTAGGAAAACTTTTTTATGCAGCGAGTGGTCGGGACCTGGAACTCGTTGCCAACAGAAGTGGTGGAAACAGAGACACTCAATAATTTCAAGGGGAGACTGGATAGGCACTTGAGGGAAATAAACTTGCAGGGCTACAGGGATAGAGCGGAGCAATGCGACTGACAGTATTTGCTGCACAGAGAGCTGGAACAGAATTGATGGGCAAAATGGCCTCCTTCTGTGCCATTATGACTCTGTGCCTCGATGACTACGAACTACAGAGTAGTGATAATGGGGGACTTCAACTATCTTAATATATCTGAGAATCAGGCTAAATATAGAAAGTTCAGAGGAGAAGTGAAAAGGAAAATAAGAGGGGCAAAGAGAGGGTATGAGAATAGAAAGCCAGCTAACATAAAAGGTCATCCAAAATTCTGCTCTAGGCATATATTACCAAGTTTAAGGACACTAAATTAGTGGCACAGTAAGTAATGTGGATGGGAGCAGAAAATTGTAAAGGGGCATTGATTGAGTGACCAAAACTAGAGGCATCTGATTCAGATGAATCGGACGGAAGGAAATTCTGGAGTTCAATGAGTTTGAAAGGCAAATTTTTGAGTTGTGCAGTTTCGGTCACAGAAATGTTAGTGAAAGGAAATTATTGCAGAAAGAGCGATTCGGTTCATGGTTTGCAGAACAAGTTAAACCTCTGGCTCGAAGCTAGCAGGTGCCTGGCTGCAAGCAGTGACAAGGGCATGCAAGCATGTCAGGCCATGCCAGCTCAATCGGTAGAGCATGAGGCTTTTAATTTTAGGGTCGTGGGATCTCGAGCCCCACGTTAGGCGAGTGCTTTTTGATCAGCTTTTATGTTGCTTTCACGGAAAAGCTTAATCAATTAACCGATAATCTTCTTTTGCACAATGTAAGAAATCATAACAGCGAGAGTCGATTCTTCAATCATTTGCTTTGCATGTTAACTATTTCCCATATCTCATTTTACACACTGTACTTTAGGAGTTTGGTTTAAAATGTTCATTGCTGATGACACCAGGAATCTGGGGCAACTTTTGTCAAATTAAACAGGACCAGTTATTTCTACCGTGGACAGAAAATAGAATCAGTCAGTGAACTTCAAATCTCATGGTGCTGACTTTCAGATTCTACACAGTCAGCTTTGGAAAAAAAGGTGAAAACATTTTACAGCGAAAAGATTTGGAAGTAAGTGTTAACTGTATTTATGTCTTTAATTAAAGCTTGTGGTGTCTGACTCCCGTTCATGTCTCTGACTAAGAAAGGAGGGGCTTGACGTTGACCAGACTGCACTGTGCCTGATGTGTATGAGCTCATCTTTTATATTGAGCGGTTTCTCATCTTTTAGCTGGCATCAGTTTTAGCTCAGCAGTTACTTCGCAGTGCTAACTTCTTTGTGAGTTTGAACCCTATCTCACCGCGGGCACTGCCTGGTGTTTTTATTGTCATTTTCAATCCCCTTCTTCAACACCGAAACTAATTATAGCCGTGATTTTAATTTAGCAGTGTCAAATTGTTCGAGGGCACATTTAAATGATGCAATAACCTATTCCTATCAGTGCTGCAATTCAGGTTCGATTCCCGGTTATGGAAGTAAATTTGATATCACCGTTTTTAATTACTGCAAAAAGTTTATTAAATTAATAACATGCATATAACATGATAAAATATGAATTGTTTTAATCACCATTAAGGAACCAACAACTTTCTTTTGCAGAATGAAAGAAATGAGAATATGGTTACTGAGGGACATTCGAAACTTCACTCATTTATTTTGCTCTTTGCATGTGCTGAACTGTTAACCCAGATCTCATTTTACACGTTGTATTTTAGGAGAATACTTAAAATGTTCATTGCTTGTGAGACCAGGAATCTGGGGCAACTTTTGTTAAATTTCACAGAGAAAAAAAAAAATTTCTGACATGATGTTTTCACTGACCGATCTTTCTTAGGCCCAAAGTGAATGATCTGACACTTGCCCACGTTGAACTCCATTAATCATGGTTCGTGGGAGATGTAATAGAGGTGATCAAAATTATGGGGGAAACTGTTTCCAGTGGCAAGAGGGACAGCAGGGCTATTAGGGAAGAGCAGTGGAGTGGGACTAATTGGATCGCTCTTTCAAAGATGCTACATCAATGTGACTCCAAATCAGCAGCGGCAACAGAAAGAATGGCGCAGGAAAATCAATGCTGGAGCACTCAAAGGCCGTGCTAAGAAGGCCCTATTCAGCCTGCGCCTCACAAACAACCTGACAACTCCCAGTGATGCAGAGACCCAGAGTGCCCACAGTGCCTGGTCTGCACTCAAGGTCTGCATAATCAGCACCTGTGAAGAGACGCTCGGTCACTTGACCAGGAAACACCAAGACTGGTTCGATGAGAAGGATCAGGAAATCCAGGAATTAATAAGTCACAAGCACAAGGCATTCCTGATCTGGAAACAGCAACAGAACTTGAGAGCAGGAAAGCAGCTCTACAGATGCCTGAAGGCCGAGGTCTAACAAAAAACTCACGGCCAAAAGAACAGATGGTGGGTGGTGAAAGCACAGGAGATCCAGCAGCTAGCTGACAACCACGATGTGCGTGGATTCTTTAGCGCAGTCAAGACCGCCTACAGTCCAAGCACCCAAGGCCCTTCCCCACTGCGGGCCAAGAATGGAGAGGTACTCATCAAGGACAGAGAGGCAGTCAGTGCCCGATGGAAGGATCACTTCGAAGATCTCCTTAACCTCGACTCTGTCTTCGACGCTGTAGGGGTTCGCAAAATCCCTCAGCCCCAAAGATACTGGAGATATAAATTCACATCATGGACAGAGACTGTGCATGACTTTAAATTGTCTCTGGGTTGGACAATGTTTTAAAACGTGCCCAGAACCGCAAAAGGCTGCGTTGAGATGGGCAGCGCATTGACAACACCGGAATCGAGGAACTATGTGGAAAAATTCGCACACTTTAAGACAGTACATTTTATTAAAATTTGTACCCCTGAGTTTGGTAAATTGAAAAATGACCGTCGGAAAAGCATGGCCCAGGACAAAGAGGCTTGGAAGCAGCTCGTGGATGTCTGTGAAAAGGGGGAGGGTCGAAGGGGTGGCAGTCAGATTCTGTCAATCAACAAGGGAGTTTCCCTTCCCTTCAGAGGCAATCGATGTTTGTTTATGTTGACATAAAGGATTATCCACTTAAGCTGTGGTTTCAGTGACCGCAGGACAAAGGGCTTCTGTTTACCTAGTAATCCAACTCCATTCAAAACCCATCACAAACCATGAGACACACCCAAACTACGGAAGAGACTTTGAGACTAAGAAAAGGAACAGTTTAAGATTGAATGGGTTTGAATCACCCATTACTAGACAAAGGGCAGGGGGGACGGTTTGGATCCTTTTGTTTTAGCCCAGATGAACTTGGATTTAGGCGGGAACATTTTGGCCCCAGAATGAAGACACATTAAAACCCCTGCAGTTTTATCGATAGCCATCACAGACAATGGCAACTTTATTCAAACCCATCCCAGACAGGGGACGGTTTGGATGCTTTTGTTTTAGCCCAGAAACTTCTGGATTTGGGCAGGAACATTTTGGCCCCAAAATTGGGGTATAAGAGATAGCTTCACAGAGCATCCCTCTCTCTCTCTCTCGCCTGCCTCCGTGTGCCTTCTACAGCGTGGAAGTCTGTCTGAAGAAGTAAAATCACCAGCAGTTTACTTTGAAAACATTGGTGTGTTTTTCACTTCTGGGCAGTGAAGATCTAAGATCGCAGGGCACAGAGGTAGCTGGCATTATAGTGGTGAGCATATAAATTTCTGACCTTCCACAAGGCAACTTTGGATAGGCTTAGGGGTGGGGGGTAAAGTGGGAATTTCGTTAAGAATTGTTATTTTAGTCGTTTTCCCTCGTTATGCCCGTGTTTCCCTCCCCTGTTTAAGCAATTTTACAGTGATTACATTGATTGTGTGGTGTAGTTTATTTAGTTAATAAAGTTTGACTTTCTTACATCCAGATCATTTGTTCATTTTTAATATATCATTAATTATAAGTGCTTTCAGTCAGAACTGGAAGGGGTGGTTTAGCGATTCGAAACTGCTGATTGGAATTGGTCACAGAGTGCAGTGGAAAAAAGCTCCATGACCAGGTAAATTACCATAAACCAGGTAAAGGAAGGTAAATTACCATAAACCAGGTAAAAGATGCCCCCCACAGTTCAAATCTCACCACGGCAGCTGAGTAATTTAAATTCAATTAAATAATTCTGGAATGCTGACCATGAAACTGCTGGATTGATGTAAAAGCACATCTGGTTCACTAATGTCCTTTAGGGAAGGAAATCTGCTGTTGTGACCCATATGTGATGCCCGACATGTAGCACCATGCTGACTCTTAATTTTCCTCTGAAGTGGTCCAGCAAGATACTCAGTTGTATCAAACCACTACGAAACACATTAATAAGAATAAAACTGAATGGACCCCCCAGCATTGGTCTAGGAACCAGATTCGGCTTTAAAATGGCATGCCCAGTCAAGCCTTCAAAGTCTTCATCACTAACATCTGCGGACTTGTGCCAAAATTGGAAGAGCCTGACATTGTCATACTCACAGAATCTATTTCCCTCATGTTGGTTTGCTCACCACCTGCCAGAGAACCAGTTTGGCAGCTCTGTCCTTCAGGACCCAGCCAGCTCGATCAGTGGTGGTGCTACCGAGCCACACGGGGTGATTGACATTGAAATCTGCCACCCAGAATACATTGTGCACCCTTGCTATGCTCAGTGCTTCTTTCTAGTGATGTTCAACATGGAGGAGCACTGATTCATCAGCTGAGGGGTGGACGGTATATGACAATGAGCAGGAGGGTGCTTGCCCATGTTTGACCTGATGCCATAAGACGATGGTCTGGAGTCAATGTTGAGGTCTCCCAGGGCCACTGCTTTCCCACTGGATACCGATGTGTAGGCACATCTGGTGGGTCTCTCCTGCCGGTGGGTCAGGAAAGTCCAGCGATGTTGATGGAAGGGTCTGAGACGTTAACAGAAATTTATGCCTCTGTGAGTTTGACAATGTCAGGCTGGCAGCTCTTCCAATTTTGGCACATGCCCGCAGATATTAGTGACGAAGAGATTGCAGGGTTGACGGGGCGGGCTGTTGCAATGCCGAATCTGGTACCTAGGTCAATGATGGGGGGTCCATGCAGTTTTGTTCATATTAATGTCTGTCGTAGCGGTTTGATGCAACTGAGTTGTGCAGCACCAGCACCAAGCTCAATTAGAGAGATGCGGAACCGATCTAGCAGCTTTAAAACCGGATATCCATGAGGTGCAGTTGCAGCAGAATTGTATTCCAGCACAATCTGTAATCTCATGCATGGCATATCACTCACTCTACAATTATCATCAAGACTGGGGACCAACCATAGAAATATAGAAACATAGAAGATAGGAGCAGGAGTAGGCCATTCGGCCCCTCGAGCCTGCTCCGCCATTCAATGCGATCATGGCTGATCATCCAAATTCAGTACCCGGTCCCTGCTTTCTCCCCATACCCCTTGATCCCTTTAGTTTAAGAAATATATTCAACTAATTCTTGAATATATTTAATGT